>NC_052501.1:14899369-15129886 GCF_016617805.1 Bactrocera tryoni | reverse complement strand
AATAAAATTAAAATAAAATAAAATTTCAAAATAAAATAAAATAGCCAAATAAATTAAAATAAAACAAAATAAATAAAATTAAATAAAATTAAATTAAATAAATAAAAAAATAAAATTAAATTACAAAAAATTTATTTATAAAAATAAATGTAAATAAACAAAATTTTATTAATTTTAAAATATATTTATATAAAGTAATTTGAAATAAAACTAATTATTTTTAAGTTGAAAACTAATAATAAAATAAAATATAATTTAACATAAATTCATCCCTATAAAGAAGTAAAATTAAATAAGGTAAAATTAATTTAAGAAATTATTATATAAATAAAATAAAAAAATAATAATGATAATTAAAATTAACAAAAAATTGAATTACAAAAATTTTAATTTTCATAGTTATGATTATTTTATAGTCGATGAAAACCCGTTCAAGAGACAAAATACCTATGTAAATATCCTAAAAAAAATACTAAAAATAAATTGCCTCCAACTTGCAACGTTCGCCTAGACTTGTTTGGTAAGTTTTTTTTAATAGCTTTAAGCATATTACTCAAGAGACAAAATACCTATGTAAATATCCTAAATTGAAATGTAAATTAAATAAAAACTGTGTATTTATGAAGTGTGGCAATAAAAAACTTTATTTCTTAATATTATTAATAATGTAATTATTAACGTCATATATATAATTTTATATTTATTATACAATATAATTAATAATGTCATATACATAATATTAATTAATTCTTTCGAAATACTTTTTTAGTTTAAAGTGATTAAAAATGAAACATAATGGCTGAAAACTAATAAAGTGATAAAAATATTAGCGAAAAAACGATAAATTTAGTAGGTAACCACTATTGTTAAAAATTTAAAAAAAAATATAAAAAAAATTTGACGCCAACTTAAACTGCAACGTTCGCCTAGACTTTTTTGGTAAGTTTTTTAATAGTTTTAAGCATATTTCTAACGATTATTATGCACAATAATGATAATTGTTCAAATATTATAATTTTATGAATAGATAATATTAATATTAACATAGAAACACTTCCTTAAAGAACTGAATAGGTTAAAAGGTCTTTATATATAAAAATTCGACAAATTTCTAATTTTATTTAATTAAAATTAACTTAAAATTTAATATAGGTCCGTGTTAAAGATAAATAATAAGTTTAAAGAGCCTATCTACGCCAATCAAATCTATAGAACTCGAAAATTTATCTGTCTATTTATATTTGACAAGGCTTCAAAATAATACTTTTTTTATTCCGGCTCGAATTGTCTAATTCCACTTTTCCAATTTTTTCAGTCATACTTGCCTTAAAAGAGTTTTAGTTCCATCCTTTTAGTAAATTTTGGTTACATCTGATACCTGCTTTAAGAACTCAGAAGATCATTCAATATTTTGTATCTTACTTTTGGCCAGACTTAACCCCTTCACAATAATTTGTAGTTGTCTTTTAAGTACAATACGAAATTTCTTCCGATTACGTAGTGAATTCTAGCAACTGTTCTAAGAAAAAGTCATCTTAACTCAGTCGTGGTCTAGTGATACTTTTTGTACACTGTACTGCATATATGGACCATTAATTATAAAATTTTGGTACAAAATCTTTGCAATACAGCTAGACGAGCTCAATAGCCTACTCATATTAGAAAGAAGCCTAAGGACATCACACATATACATACATATCTTCCTCACATTTCTTTTGATGTATCTACTACATTTACATACACAAATATCTAAATATTAGGCTCAGTGTGACAAATTGTGGTGAAAACAATTTCACGCTTTAATATTCTTTTGAAAAAATAAAAATTTAGAGGCACAATCTTATGTAATTTCGTATATATAGACTCAGAAAATGCAAATGTAGCAGAAAGTTTATGCTTCAATAATTTTTTTCGCGGCTGTAAAATTGTCCATGAATGTGTGTTCTTATATTTGCCATACGGGCATATTTACATTGTTGTTGGTTGTGTCAATAAATTCTCTATTCTATTCATAACCAAATTATTTTATTTTGGCGCCTTGCTTACGGCAATAAATTACGGTTTTTTTCAGATGTAAAATTATACAATAGAAATATAATCATTATGTGCGTGATTGCCTCAAGTGCTTTTAAACTTAAAAAATATTTCATATTAAATTAAAAAAAAAGAATGCGAAATCATAAAACAACGAAAAGGAATTTGTATGTGTCATATTTATAAAACTTGAGTCAAAAACATCAAAAAATAAAAAAAAATATATTTCTTTTTTGCTTAGATGGCACACTTAACCTCAATATTTTGTGAGATATAAAAATTCGTTATACTTTTATTAAAAAATTTTTAAAAATATAAATTCATTTATGTATATATATCTAGACGTTCATTCACCGCAGTGAATGATAGTACTCGGCGACGGAGGTCTCTCTCCTACCACGAATCCAACACCAAACTTGCGCTACGATATAAGGATTCTCCTGTTATTAAATACATGAAAAACATCAAGCGGAGGAAAACATTTATCCAAAAATATGATTTTGAGTGTATTTAAAATAGCTTTTGTTTAAAAAAGTGTAATATTCTTTAATAAAAATCACGAAACTGCTAAGTTAATATTTTCCACATATAATATGTTTTATATTATCACTAAAAGAAAACTTTAAAACCTGTTTTTTTTTTCAAGAAATTGCAACATATCCTCTTTTTATTCTTCAAACATTGAACTTCATAGGCATTAATGAAGAAACATTTCTAAAGCTTGAAGATTTGTGTACGTTGTTGTGAAAAACATACGGTTAGTTACTTAAAATACAGAAATAATCATATGATTGTTTTCCACTGACAGCTGTCAGTTCATTTAATAGATATTAATGTAATTAGTTATCTGAATTGTCTGATAAAAATCTGATAATTTTTGTTCTGATCTGGTTTCTAATTTGGATACCCTGCAAAGGGTGCATTAAGTTTGCCACGAACTATGTAACCCTCATGGGGAAACTTTGTGGATTTATAATGTATATGAAGGTACATATTTAAGTAATCCTCGCAAGGTGCTAAGTACATTTATATCCAAAAAGTCTTTTCGTATTTCTAATCAAACTTGAACTTATTTCTTTTATATTTATACTAATAAATAAATAAACAATTATGTATCATTTTGGTCGACAACTTTTTAGCATTTTTCCGCTAGAGACATTATTCCATCAGTGTAAAACTTTATTTTTCGAAATTGCCTGAACGGAAGCGAGCAAACCATTGTTCTGCTAGACGAACTGATACAGCATCGACTCGGTACACTTCACAAATTTCATAGGTGGCTTGAGTGGCATTCTTCCCTTTTTTCTACAAAAATTTGAAAATATAGCGAATTTCTTTATTATTTTTAATAATTAAATAAATTTTTCTCAACTTTCCCGAATTTATTTTTTTTTTTGGTTAAATGAAGCTTAAGGTGAGCTTTCCAACACTATATGGTATGACACAATTTGATTGGTAGCACTGGAGATATACGACTGCAACGACATCTATTGACAAAATACGAAAAGATTTTTTCGGCTACCCAATATTATATGCGATCTAGTTGAGTTATCGGTCTGAGATTATCGCTTTTTTCTTACAGAGCTTGCTCACTTGTCGGAACCGCTTATGCGGTATTGGACTACTATGTGATATAACTACCATACAAATTAAATGCCACAACTGGCCAATCAAAATCAAGTTTTTGTAAAGAACATTTTTTATAGCTTCGGCAGCCGAAGTTAACGTTTTTGCTTGTTTACTTATATATCATTAACAATATAATCGCGAATTCATCAATTTTATAGAAAAAAAAAATATTTAAAGCTCCTAAAGTAAGAAAGCAGAAGTGCTTTTCGAAATATGAGAAACTTTGAGTCAAAACTGACGTGAGGATCAATTTTACTCTTATAGCTGTTAATCAGGAGATTAATATAACATATATCATTGGCTTTTGATAAATTTCCTTGACGCTTTAATAATTTCGAATCCCTTCGATTTGCAGGAATATCCTTTGAATCACATATGCTTTTTGCAAATTAGCTTTGGAACATACGGCATAAGTTATAACATAACCTTTCTATAACCAGTTATATATTTTTCAATCATATCTGATGCAGTAGAACAATATACCTCACGTATACTCTTCACAGTATGCATAGATTGGAAGAGAAGCCGAAAAGTTAAGAGCTATTTTTGAAGGTATTTCCGAAAACTCTATATTTACGTAGAATGTACATATGTATGTATGTTAAAAAAATGTCAATTTATTCATAACTTGTTTTTTATCATCTTCTCAAGTAATCTGGCTGTACATACATACATATACAAATATATATTCGATGCTTTTATTACCTATGGCGGACATTAAAAATATTTGTTTATTTATTTCAATTTATTTTTATTAAAACAGCTTTTTATACACTTTTTATTATACAATTTTTCCAAAACAATTTTATTTTTATATTTTTTTTTTATATATACACATATTATTTATATATATTTTTTTAAATTTTCTAAAAAAGACAATTATTCTAATTATATTTCGATTCATTTTCTTGAAAAAATCGCGGATAACGAAAATATTATATAATTTGAAAAAAATAATAAAAAATTAAAATAATAAATTTAAAATACCTGATTTCGTATGAATATATTTAAACACATCATATATGATTTTACTGCATTTACTATCTACATATGTGCGTATATAAAGTATATATAAAAGGTACACGAGCAATTGCTATTAAATTGTTTGCTGCCAATCACTCGGTGATTTATTGAAGACTTTGCACCCTAACCACGCCTACCTTCACATCTGCAGCAGTTTATGGCATTTTTGATTCCATTTAAAATTAAGAATTGACCTCAAAATCGGCATGCCGACAAACTGTCGAATTTTATTTTATTACTAAATGCTAAGCGATTGCGAATATCTACAAATAAGTCACCTTGCCAGCTCGTTAATGCATTTTGTGACCGCCATAAGAGATTTATACAATTAAGACATAAAATAAATAAATAAAAATTCATTAATGTAAAAAACGACACATGAAGTTCATTGGCTTATCTCATTGTGCATTGCAAATATAATAAAAGAAATCAGCAGCTTTATCTGCGCTTACCGCTTGCCTACTTGTTGTTGTTTTTAATAAGTATTTTTATAATTTTTTTGCGTGTTCAACTCAATAAACGTCTTCATTAACATGCGTATTAAGAAAAAATAATAACAAACAATAACAACAATGCTGCATTAAATATGAAACGAGGCGTGAGATAGCAGTTGACGATATCAGCGCCTCTTTTGTTTGTTGCTGGTGTTTTTTTTCATTTTTGTAACAAAAGCTGCAGCGTGAAGCACAAGTAGTCTAAGTCTATAAAAATTCCTGAAATCGTTTTTAAATCATCAGTTTTCGTTTATCAAATAGTCGCCGAGCAAAACCAGTTGCACAACAATTTTAAACACGCCCACACAAGGGCCCAGGTAGTTATGTAAGTGTGTGAAGGAAGCACAAAAAGTATGAAGAAATTTTCGTTTCTATACATACATATGCACATAAGTATATACTGTATATACAGTTTCGGACAGCGAAATAGAGCACCTTTAAAAAACACTGAATTAACTGTTCTGCAATGTGGAATGATGATGGGCTTAGAAGACTTAGTTCACGTGATGTATGGATGAAGAAAACAACAAATATCAGAATTTCTAGTCGAATTGTGTAGATTCTTCTTTCATTGTGTAGATTAGGTTAGGTTAGATTCGATGGCTGCTCCAAAGATCGCACTTGGACTACTATTGCAGTGCTTTGGATGCCGTAGAAGTAGAAATTCCTCTAATTCGAACTTATATGTCAGCAAAGGCCCTTGTGGTCAATAAATTTGTTATGGCGTTTAATTTCTATTCCCACAACTTTGATGGTATATCTGAAAGGATGAGCTCGTAAACGCACAACACTCAATATGGAAGTGCTCAGTTGATTCCACCTCGTTTTCCTTTATACAGCTTTTTAAGCTAGCGTGGGGTAAGGTTTTCAACCTTACAACAAACACGCCGCATGGATAATGCAATAGTAAGGAAGAAGAATAATCTCCCCTCAAACCATTGACCCATCCTTAAAGAAGCTCACATCGCCTCTTCTCACATCACCCTAGCAAGTATGTGGGCAGAGAAAATGCCGCCAGAGTTTGGTCTACCGACTTCACGATCCAAAAGGTCTGGTATAAAGTCAAAGCGTGTGAGGATTTTCGAATGTTCAGACATGTGTTCATTTAGAAACCTAGAATCTCTAAGTCAGTTAGCAATTTTCGCGGCCATAAGCACATGCTGTTGAACACCGCTCGTTGAACGCGTTCAAGCTTCTTTGAAATAGTGTATAAAGTGTTAAAGTTTACACAAGAACTGAGTAAACTATTCTTAATAATGAGAACCTTAAGTTACCCAAATTTTGTAGAGGTCTTTTGAGAATCTTTCCTGGGATCGAAAGAGTGAACATAATCCACTAATTTTTAGAGTCTCCCTGCAAGCAAAACGACAGAAAATTGCAAGAAACCATTCCTCAACCACGTCGATGACATCGAACAATACGTCGACCAGATTTCGGACGTCAGTGGGGTTTTCCCATTGTCAGACCTCTGGAGAATGTGCGCTGGAAAGAAATCCAAGGACTAATCGAGCAGGTTGAGGCATATTTTGATGCATGAGGCAACTAGCAACACAAAAATGGTAACGAAAAGTTGCAAGTTCGAGCGATTTACCGATCAGTCATGAACTATGTTGTATCACACTAGCAAAAATCAATATTTACTACATTTTCCTTTAACGGTATTTACATATGCAATGTGTTTAGCTACCGTCTGTAGGGCAACCCTGAAATAATGAGGTGAATTTATGGTTCAGTAGCTGTAATGTAATTGTAGATATATTTATACTTACAAATTTACATACATACATACATATACACATACATATCTCGTATACAAGTGCAGATCGTTATAAAAATAGTTACACTACAGCATTCTTAAACTCAAAATAACAACGAAGCAGAGCAAACATTGACAAATGCAACAACTTTTCCATTTTCTGCTTAACAAAAACAAAAAAAATAATAATAACAAAAAAGCAGCAAAGACCTAAAACACTTCATGCATTTTTTCCACTTGCCAACTTTGCTGAAAAGAATAACAAAAGGCATATTAGAAATACCAGCAGCTGAGAAGTGCTTGCTTAGCGGCGACCTTGTCGCAGTTAAATGACACCAACAACAATAAGAAAACCGAGAAAAAGCCACACAGACAAGTATCGCACTTGATAATAATTGCCGCGTGGAATACTACAAGTGTAAATAACTACAAAGTCATCTACAGACATACATATCTACTTTGATATCCGAATGCCTTTGCGCGAGTAGGCCTTTAGTGCTTAATCACCATTACGCCACATATACATATACATATATATGTAGATATCCACCCATAGACACCGTATATATACGTACAAGCTCCTGCGTGCGCTCCATTGCGGCAATCGTGGGTTTTGTTTACCTTTATAACTGTTTGTTTGCACATTTAATTGTCAGCTGCAAGTCATATTTGTCATATTTTCAGCTTACATTGTTGTTGTACTCTGTGCTGCCTATTTTTAAATGTATTTCAAGCATTGTTTCTATCTAATCTTATCAGTCAGCCAGCACCGTTACTTAATCAGCCGCCCGGTAGGCTGTGGAATGTTTGAAGCGTGGTGGGGCGACGCTGTCAATTTTCGACAAAGAAAAAATTTTGTGGCTGAAATGCTTTATTCAGCGAGTTTTATATGTTATGAAGGTATATTATATACTTACAAACACCCATACATAGTACATGCATATGGTATGTGCCTACAAATGTAATGACATTTTGAAGGAATGTCAGCTTTATTTGTCGACTGGTAGATAAAATTATTTTACACAAATGTAATTAAGCACAGATACAGATATATATACATTTTTGAACACGTAAAAAACATATTTACATATACATATGTATATACATATATACATAATCACATATAATACCAAATATGTCAGGAGGATTTTAGGAAGGAGGAATGTAATGAGGAAAAAAAGGCATTAAAGTTTAATTATACAATTTTAATTAATTAGGAAAATTTTTTCAAACAAAAAAATTAATTGTTAGCAAATTTGAAATTAAAAAATATACAGATTTTGTGTTTTTGTTTTAATTTAAAATATTTATTTAAACTCATTTTGGATATTATACTACTGTGGGCAAAAAATAGTAAGACTTTTTAAATTAAAATTCAAACATAAACCTATTCGTAGAGTGGCATCTGTGGCAAATGTCACATCAAAATAATCATTAATACTTAGTATACGCTTGTCTTTTGGAAGTACATAAAGTGCATTCGGCGATTTTATGATGAGTGAAACTATTCAACAAGAAGTTCCATTAAATTTTTTGTACGAAAACAAATGTATGATGCCGAAACGTTCAGAATATTGGGAAAGGCCTAAGTGGATACTTGCTGGTGACGAGCAAGTGTTTTTGATTGGTATAAACTATTCAAAGCGGGTTGAGAACGCGTTGACGGCAAACCAAGTACAGGACGGCCTTCAACATCAACTGCTGATCAACACGTCAATAAAATAAAGGCATTGGTACTTGACGATTAACAGTCAGAGATCTTAATGGCATCTTTGGAATATCGGAAAGATCAGTGAAAACCATTTTGAAAAATCATTTGAGCCTAAGCAAACTGAAACTATGATTGGTTCCAAAATCACTCATTTTTTTCATAGACAGCGTCGTGAATTTAGCGATTTTGGGCTAGAGTGCGCTGAATGTCAAACACTGAAATCGAGTTCCGCGAGCTGGTTACTGGTTTATTGGATGAGAAACTTTGATTTAATATACCCCCAGAAAAAAATAATCTAGAGGCTTTAAATCGCATGATCTTGGCGGCCATTTGACTGGGAAATTTCTCGAAAGTAACGAGCCACCAAACTTTGCACGCAATGTGTCCATGTTTAGATTTGAAAAATGCAGCGGCGCACCGTCTTGTTGGAAATAAAGAACGTCCGTGTCGATGATCGAGATGGCAGACACATTGGTAGAAGAAAGTTCTATGCAAAGTGTGTGCCACGCAAGCTCACTTTTGAACAAAAACAAGGATGAGTTAATCATTTGAAAGAGTGTTTGGAGCTCTTCAAGCGTAATAAACCCGGGGACCCCAGCTTTTGCGTCGATATGGGAACATCATTTCACTCCAAAGTCCAATCGAATTCCGAGTGAACTGCACACGATGAACCCGCTTTAAATCATGGAAAAACACAACACACGGCTGACAAAGTTATGGTGTCTGTATTTTGGCATGCGCATAGAATAATTTTTATTGACTACCTTGAGAAAGGAAGGACCATCAAGGGTGACTATTATATAGCGTTATTAGACCATTTCAATGACGAAACCGCCGAAAAACAGCTGCAATTGAAGAAAAAGAAAATGCTTTTGCACCAAGTTGCACCAAGACAAAGCACCGTGTCACAAGTTAGTGAAAACGGTGGCAGAAATCTATGAATTGGACTTCAAATTGCTTCCGTAGTCACTGTACTCTCCCGTTCTCGCCCCAATGATTATTTTCTGTTCTCAGATCTCAATAGAATTCTCGCTGGGAAGTACTATTCGTCGAATGAAAAGGTGATCGCCGAAACTGAGGACTATTTTGAAGCAATAGACAAATTGTACTTACAAACTGGTTTAGGAAAATTGGAGGGTCGCTATAATCAGTGTATCATCCTTGAAAGGAACTACTTGTGTTGAATAAAAAAATGCCAAAAATGTTATTTACTATGGTAGGCCTCGGAATTTTTAATTGATCTGTTAGTTCCCAGTATATTCAAAGTGTTTAGGTCAGCTAGTTTCATCGGGTACAATTTTAAATGCATTTTTCTTGAAAATATATTTTTCAAATCGTACATATTAACTTGAAATTTTAACAGCAGAAATTTTATCTAGTGAAATTTTCTTAGTTTTTGTGTAAACTTGTGTTACCAAAGATTTGATCTATAATTCACTGACTTAATATGGCTGCTGTGATTTTCATATATTGCTTGCTAGTAATATGTATGTATATCACGGCAATCCAGGTTTTATAGATCTTATATTAGGGTGGGCATAAAATATCGAATAAATTTTGAACGGTGAGGTTTACGAAAAACCTCATAATTCTAAATATAAGAAATTATTTTTTTTAGTAAGAATTTTCTTTCCAATGATAAGGGAAAATAGAAAAGTGAAAAGACCGGCACTTTTCTACTAATTTCAAGGCTCATAATTGGAGAGAATTTTTATGAGAAGCCCACCAAACAAATTTTCATAGTATTAAGTGAAAAAAGTAAACAAAAATATAATCCCTTCTACCTTATACTACTATGCATATTTACATACAAAAATATAGAAGAATACAAATGAAATAGAAGTGAATATCTAACAACACAAACAACACGTGTAATTTTACTAAAAAGCCTGTTTCTGCTTAGTGCCAACAGCACATGACCTTTAACCTTCGCGTACAACGGAAATGTACCTGTTTGCCAAATTGCCCGGGGCGTAGCGTGTTTCTCCAGAATTTTCCCACTCTTTTAAATACCAGAACACGTTGCGATTCAGCGCAAACAGCTCAACATAAATCTCATGTGTGTTTTACATGTATGTGTGTGTGTGTGTGTGTTTGAGTGTAGAAACAAATTTCGAGCAACGCGTTTGCCGTCCGTCCGCTGCTGGAATGAATATGCAGTTCCGTAAAACGCCAACAGCGAGAAAACGTTAAAAGCAACAAAAAAAACGAACAAACAAAGAAAAGCGAGCAAACAAACAACCAAACAGCCAAACAAGCAAAGATAAGAAAATCAAATAAATAATGATGACTTCAAAGGGTTCAGCAAGAGAAAAGAAAGCGAAAAAAGAAGGCAAAAACCCATCATGAATGTGTGTTCGTATATACATACATATGTACGTAGGTGGGCATTAGGGGGAACAAAAGGGAAAACGCATGGCAATAATAACTACAATAACTATAAATGCAACAACAACACTATTAAGAACAACAAAAACACTATCGTGAACAATAACAACACCAACAACGGCATATGAAGGTAAACAATGGAGAGCAAAGCGTGAACGCGTTAGACAAATCGTGAAAATCTATGCTTTGGTGGCATAAAACGAGCTGTTTTTGTTGTTGCTGCACAGCCAACACGCTCTGTGTGTGGTGTTGCATGGGAAATTCTGCTGCTGGTGTTGGTCGACATCTGCATGACAGCCGCCACAAGCACAACACGCAGTTAATGGCAAAGCTACTTGCTGTTGTTGTTGTTGTTATTGTTGTTGTTATGCTTGGCCAGAAAAGCTAAGAAGCAGATGACAGCATCGGATACACCATATTATACACACTTGCTTGTACACCTTTATGTTGTATGTGCGATGTGCAAAAAAGTTGGTCGACGGCAGAAGCGGCAGCTGCTCATTAAACAATGCCCCAAATAATATATAATTACATACGAATATTAAAAAGCAGCGACACGACCACAAAAGGTACGATGCTGCGAGAATAACAATACAATTTTAAAATAATGTCATAAAAATGAAGAGGAAGACATGTGGCAGCTTAGGCTAAAGGCATTGTGGACCGTCTTATGAACTACATACATATACTATGTATACACATACATATGTTCATATGTATGTATATATATTTATAGATTTATGTATTTCATCACTCTTATATGCATGCAACATATATTTGTTTGTGTGTATGTGTGAGTTTTCGCACACTTGCAACGCAAATTAATTGGAAATTTATGCATTGAAGGTGTGTTCGGACAGACAGACGGCAGTCGCTGGCAAAAGCACTGGAGGTAGCGAGAAGAGATGCAAATTTATGAACTAACTTACTCATCGTCACTTAAAATGTAAAACAGAGCATCATCAAAACAATCAAAATTGGGTTTTTTGTTCACTACACCATATTACATACATATGTATATGTATGTAGCATAAAATGTCTGCTTCCACTGTCAGATATAACCAACATATAACCAATATATAACCATTTTATAACCAAAACTCACATTTTGTTTTAATATGAGTGGTTTCTATTACATCGTTTTTCCTTCGCCTGTCAGCTTATCATCTTCGATTCGTCGCCGCACAGCTCGCTTAATAAATAATAACTAAATTGTTTTTCTTGCGACATCACTTCCAAAAATTGTCGGGGAAATTGAAAAGACAATGTCGGACATTGATATAAGTAAATCGTTTGAGAAATTTTTGATTTACAAAACCTTTTCTCTACGCTAAAGTGCTGCTTCTTTTTTAAAAAGCTTGAAAAGTTCATTTGATGAGGAACATCAGTGATATTTAGGGGTATTCGATATAAAAGAGCATTTATATACCTCAATAAAGCGATATAACTATTTGTTATTTGATACATTTTAGATTATGCCAGTTTAGTATAATTATACCAGTTGTTTGTTCTATTCCCGCAACCTAAGGCAATTGTACATAACTACTATTGATTCATAAATTCCCAGTTGCTATGTAAATATCGGAATTATAATATTAGAAATCAGATTATTCAGACTTTTATACCAATTTCGACCATTTTCGAGTTTTAGTATTTTTCAAAATTTAATATATTTACACACGACACACATTTTTGAAGAAATAATTGATGCATTTTAAATTATGCCAGTTTAGTATATTTATACCAGTTGTTTGCTCTATTCGCCACACTCGAAGGCTTGATAAATCGAACATAATTACTATCAATTCATATACTCACAGCTTGTAAAGCGATAAATATGTGAATGTGGCAGATATAGTATTAAAAAATAGATTATGTTAACTTTTATACCAAATTCGACCATTTTCAAGTCATAGTATTTTTCAAATGTCAGTATACCTACACATGAAAATTATATTTTTGAAGAAATAATCGATGCATTTTATGTTATGCCAGTTTAGTATATTTATACCAATTGCTTGTTCTATTCGCCACACTCGAAAGCTCCATAAATCGTACATAAATACCATCAACTCACAAATTCAAAGCTGTTAAAAGCGATAAATATATGAATATCGGAGGCATAGTAGATATTAAAAATTAGACTATTCAAACTTTTATACCAAATTCGACCATTTTCGAGTTGTAGTATTTTCCAAAATTCAGTCCACTTAGGCATGAAGCTTATATTTTTGAACAAATAATCGGTTTAATAATATTCTTTTTGTTATTGAATAAAAAAATATCTAAATTCAGACATTTTCTAAGAAACCTCATAAATCATTGATATTTTCATATTTTCTATCTCAATGAGAAATTATATTTTGGATGATTTTAAGTAGCTTTCAAAATAAAAGTTGATGTTCCAAGCAAGAGAGAAAAGTGTCAAGCTTTATGATTTCAAATCCGGCTTTTCAACTACCAAGTGGGTACCCAAGTCTATAAGTCCGGCTCTGAAATTTTAAACGCGTTTTTCTGGAAACTGTCTTTTTCAAAACGATACCTAAAATTTCTCAGGTTTCCTGGAGCGATTTATTTGAAATTTTTAGATAATCTTCTTTATACACTTGCCTACATGTGAAACTCTCCATATCCAAAAATTTTTCGAACAACATGAAAGAGAGCCGCCGCGGTGAGAGCAAATCCGTAAGTATATTTTTGCTATGAGAAATCGTTTCATAAAATCCATGTGCTAGTTTCAAGAACACACTTTCTTTAAAATTCAGAATGACATTTCAAAAACGATAATCTTTTTCGACGATGCTTTCAAAAATGAGTCTTCAATTTCGGCAATGCCTCAGTAGCAGTTTTGTATGCAAATTATGTGACACATAAAGCTTCCTGAATTCGAAATCGTCGCTGCTTGGTTCCACTCAGCTTTCGGTTGATTTGCAATTTTATTGTGCTTTTTTCAATTTGATGGCGAAAATTATGTTGTTGCTGCTGCTGCTCCTCAACACATTAACCTTATATTAAAATACATAAATTTGTGTGTTGTTATTGTTGTATTGTGCAGTTGACAGTCAGCAAGTGGGTTGCATATTTTTCAACATCTTAGTTTTTTGCGCTGATTTATGATTATATGCGCATGCAACACGCACACAAGCACATACACACACACACAAATGTTGAGTTGAGCTCGCCGCTGCTTTGTTGCTGTGTGCGCTTGCGACAGGTTCGTGGGTGTGCAAGTGAGTGGCATACGAATATAGAGTTATGCATGCCTCTTGGCCGAACGTCTGTTTCGTGGTGTGTTGCAAAAGCAAAAAATAAATAAAATAAAACGCAAAATAATCTCGGCATCCCGCTGTTGCCATAATGTGGCAGTTTTTGGCAACTGCCGCAGCAACATGTGCAGGTTGCAACTTGTCAGCATGAAAGGCGGGCGCCAGCAAAAAAAGAGGTGTGCATTTATGTACATATGTATGTATGCGCGTGTGGCTGTGTAATGCATTTTCATGCTCGTTAAGAGGAAGTTGCTCAATGTTTTGTTGTTGCGCATTGGTTTTTGGCCAAAATGTGGCACACATACCCACATACAGGCACATATGCGGTAGCAACACAGGCGACAATTCTCAGGCGATCATAAATTCTTGCAGACACACACATAAACATATACATATATAACTTATTTGCAGAAGCCATCAGCCCACATTTGTATGCCGCTTTGTAGGCTTCCAGTCTTTCTCTTTTACTTGTAGTGCCAGACATGCATATGTACGATATCACAATATATATACATTTATATATGTATATATAGTTATACACATATGTATGTACATATGTGTAAGTTACCGTTCTACTGGCTGTTCGATTTTCAGCGTCTGCTGCCACTTTTTTCCAACCTTCCTCTCACTGGCTGCTTGCCTCGTCTTAGTGTTTGTCTTGCGCGCATTGTTTATTGTTTATGGCGTTAGCTTTTGTTCTTGCCACAACTTTTAGGTCAATGAAATTCATAATTTCGCTCAACGGCCGCTTTATAAAAAGCCTGCACTTTGTTGCAGTGAAAACTGTGTAAATTTCTTGCTTTTCAAGTGAGCTGTGAATTTTGTGGCATGCGTGGCAAGTTGCCTTTTTTGGGGTATAGCTTGAGAATAATAACAACATACAGTCTCTTACTAAGAATATTTATAATATAGTCGAACAAAAACCTGCTGTTTATAATATACTTTTGGAAACTTTTAGAACAGCTGCTAGATGTAATTTTAGCAAACATGAAGAACTGTTAGGATCATTAAGTTAAGAAGACTTTGAACAAAAAGTCCGACATTTTGCATTACTATTTAATATACTCACACCTCATCATAACTTTATTCTACTAGCCTTTTCTTTTTAACATTTCATTTTAGCAGAACTTATCTGTTTGGACACAGTTCCGACTTAATTTTCAGATTACCTCTTCGTTTCACACTCCTCGAGAATAACATACTATTTCTTCGTTTAACATTCTTCGAAGATGACAGAGTATATTGCATTTTACTCTGTTTCATCACTGCCATGTTCTTCATTCAAAGACCTGACCAAACCCTACTTGGAGCAGCTTAGACTGAGTATGAAATGAAATTAGATCGACTATTACTCAGTTAGCAATGATACTAGTCGGTAATAGGAAAGAAAAGACTGCTCTAATTGGTTGTATATGGTGTTAACATTCTCAAATCATTCTCTAAAGCACAGCTAGCGGAGATATTTAGTACTAATCTCTATTGATAAAAATTTATTGAGGTTTTGCATAGTTTGATAAAGTTGAATGTCTGCTCGAATGAATTATATGCATCATAGTTTAAGGATATAAACCTCCAAATATTATAGGAGTTATTTAAAGATTGTTTACTTCGTTTATTTTAAAGGCCAACATAATCTCAAAGCTGCTAGAAATCTAGTATTTTCTTTAAGACAAATTTATTGTGATGAAAACAAGACATATGTATATTTCTTCTCAGTTTGGCGAACATTAAGCGAGATTTTGATCATCATTACTCCGTAGTGTGTCGTGGTTTATCCTGGTTGAAACTATTGGAAAATGGACCAAAAGTTCAGGTTACTTAAAAAAGTTCTATTCAAAAATTGTCGTTGATATTTAAAAGGCAATACTGGATATTGACAGCATGAAAACGCTCGCTAATACTGAGACTTGAGAGGAGGCCTCTTAATTGCAGAAAAAAAATTATACTAGTACTCTTTAAACCGAAAAATTGTTCAAAGAAATTCGTAGCGGTGGGTGAAGAAGACAACCCTGTGTTCCCTTTAAAAGTGTACATAGCGATCTTGGATCGAAAGTTGGTTTAACACCGCTTCACTTCTGGTGAAATAGGCACCGATAATGAATGCACAATGCATTGCAATGGTCAAGGACTTCCATTTATCGATGGACTTGTTAAATGTGTGATCTTGGTCCCTAAAGAACATGACAGGTTAAGACTTAGGTAAACAATTTCCTTCACCAATATGGCTTCTATAAATTTATAGAACCAAGACATATAGAATAAGATGGAGTTCGAGTAATGAAGCCAAAGCTAAAAGAAACCCGTACTTTACGTTATTCAAATTCTTTTATAAGGAACCGATTAAAAAACTCCTTTATAATAAATATATGCAGTGAAGAGAGCACTACATTTAGAAGTAAAAACAGATATTTATTCCGAAAATATATCTATTATGACTAAACTAGAGAAAACGTTAACTTCGTCTGTATCGATATAATGCCCTTCTCAATAGCTGAGGATATTCTTCTGCGTAAAAATGCTCAGCAAAAAGACACAAAGAATACTACTACTACCTCTAAACTACGTAATTCTAGTATAACAAATAAAATATAGAGTGCTTGGAAGGTACCTACTCGAGATACATCTCGTCGTCATTGATATACAATAAAAATAACTAAGAAGTAGATTTCCTAAAATATTCTGATTCTTATAACAAAAGGTCATAAAAATATCTTTATCTTGTTTGAGATCAGACAATTTGTATGGCAGCTATACCCTATAGCGGTTCAATCTTAACAATTTCATTGAAGATTGTAGTGTTGCCATGGAAAATAACTCACGCTGAGTTTCGTGAAGTTTTCAATACAAGGATTGGATTTTGATTCATAAGTTCATATGACAGCTA
Source organism: Bactrocera tryoni (assembly GCF_016617805.1). Lineage (NCBI taxonomy): Eukaryota > Metazoa > Arthropoda > Insecta > Diptera > Tephritidae > Bactrocera > Bactrocera tryoni. The sequence goes on along the minus strand of NC_052501.1, from coordinate 15,112,701 downwards.
TATGCCATAGTGATCCGATATGTAAAAATTATTCGGATATTTTACCTTTGTCTTGGACAATAATCTATGAGAAGATATCTCGTCGTATTTGATGTGTATGGATCATCAGAACATGAATTTTTTTGGTCAGTTTGTATGGCAGCCATATGCAATAGATTCCGATAATTCTCACAAATTAATAGTTTCTTAGGGAGAAAATAATGTGTGAGAAATTTCCGATCGGAATCCTAAAAACTGAAAGACTGGTTCGCTTATATACTGAGAGACGGTCGAATGGACATGACTTATTCGGCGCAGCTCGACATGCTGTTCATTTATATTCGTTTTGGGGCTCCGACATTTCCTATAAAATGTTATATGAAATGTATAGGGTATACAAATTAAAGCTTTTTTATTAAATAATTCGTCATTTGCTTGCGTAATATCTATTAGTTCCGTTAACCTTTGTCTGGCAGCTAAAAACATCGAATACTTATCGTATGAACTTGAGAATTAGCATATAAATGCCATAAAAATGGCAGTGATTAAGAGGAATTAATTGAAAACACAAAAAAAAACAACAACAACAATTAGATGTAGTGCAATTAAAGCAAATAGCTTTTTATTATAGCAATAATGGGCAATGGAATCACAATGATTTGAGTTGAAGTTGGAGCAAACTGGTTGGCAAGATTTGTATGAGAAAGAGACTAAGTATAAAGTAATTGGGAATAATTAAATTGCTGAAATCAACATTTTCTCTTATACCTAAGTATTCTTATATGCAAATGGGACTAAGAGAGTGCACAGATAAGGAAAGGGAGGCAAGTGCCGTCGATAAGAATCGAAATAAAAGCAAAAGTGAAGCACAATTTCAGTGTAACTGTAGAGATTTGTTGTTAGAAAACGCTGTATGGAGTGGTAAAGGTACTACAAAGGACTGTGAGTGACTTACCTGTGTAGAGGTGCAAGTAGAAATACACACACACACTCAACCAAAAGTAAGATGTGATGTGTAAGAAAAGGTCCATAAACAACGTTACCTTTGACAACAGATGAGGTGTTGTTGTTGTTTTCGTTGTGCGTAAGACACACGCTTGTTGACCGTTTCAACTAGACGACCAACCCACCGCGTACGTCGCTGCGCATGCGTACAACGCACAAGCAACTAAATTTGTATTACTTAAAGACAGTCATATATACATATGTAAATACATACATATATATAAATATATACATATACATACAAATAAATATACATACGTACGTATATTACAATTAAATTTATTTATTTCACTCCGTGCGTTTGTCAATTTTTTGTATTTTTTCCACCACGACAATAAGTCGCCACAGACAGGCTCTTAAGTGCGTGTGGGCGTTTAAGAGATTTTTCCCTCGATTATTTCATTTCATTTAATTTGCTTTTATTTATTTTGAATTTTTTCATCTCAAGTTACGCTTGAGTGACAAACTAGACGCGTGGTTAGACGTATTAGCCCGTGTTGTTGTTGTTGTTGTTGTTGCGGTTGGGATTTATTCGTCTCGCTGCGATTGGCGTTTGATGGCAACGAGATAAGTCAAAATTCTGCGAGGCCAAGTTTAAAGCGCTGCTTACATACAAATGGGCATTAGGGTGAGCCAAAAAAAAATCGAATTTGTGGAACAAATTGAATCTACATATGCAGAGAGAAAAAACTATCCCTGCTAGGCAGGATTTTTAGCTAAATTTTAAAAAGTGTCGGTGAGCATACAAATTTTCCCATATAAAGAATAACTTAAAAATCGGTTTTCATTAAAAAGACCATAACTCTTGAGCGGTTTAAGATAAACGTTTTTTCATCGTGGATTCTTTTACAGCATGAAATTTCCTGAAGGACTTACCCCAGTGGAATTTTTTCTGTGCAAAAAATTATATAAATTAAACGCTTTACGTTTTGGCTCACCTTAATGTAAACATCTCGTAGAATATAGAGTTTCGTACAAATCAACCTCAATATGATTTTATCTATTTGAAGATTCTCACAATTTCAAGACGTTAGTTTTTTTGGCTCACCCTAGTATATAAATACATTTACATTTAGAAAATATGTGTTTAATGGGTGTGCAAATGTTCACAAGTCAGTTAGAAGTGGTTTAAAGGTGAAGTGCGTGATTTCGATTTGGTAAATTATAAGTATTTTTAAGTGTTTTGATTCCGGTTCCGGTTTTCGAATTCTCTGCTTCAAAGTACTTATATAATGAGAACCGCTGATGAAATGTTACTGATGATTTATGTATGTATATCATTGTTTCGTCAGTAGTAAAAGGCTTCTCAAAATATATTTCTTGAAAATCTTTAAGCAGCTGTTCATTGGACGAGCAGCTTAAACAAGATTGTGACTTTTTTGATGATTTGAAACATTTTTTCAGAGAACCTAAGCATACGAACTATTTAGTAATTTTTATATGTAAAAGTCTTAAGGTAGAACCAAAGAAGTTTTGAGCAACTACTCGCTTGGAACTTGGAAAACAGGTAATGTTTTGAGACATATATTGGGAAAGAGAAAGGATTTTATTGACATTTATGAGATCAGAGAAACATCGGTTCTTAAAGACAGTTAAAAAAATTTCTATTAGAAGTTTCATTATCTGAAATTTGACCTAAAATTTTAAAATAATCTACGAAACCTAAGGGATGATCCATTTTGAGGTTCCCTACTTCTTTAAAGATAATAACAGAAACTTCGTATTTAATGGAAAATGTTAATTATCATTTGAAAGAACATTCTTTAGCATTTATTTTTTGAAGATTATCTCTTTCAAATATTGGCTGCGACTACATCTTAGATGGGCCATCCGTTGAGTCCAATTTTCGATGACTAGTTTGAGCATTTCGACTGGTAACTGGCGATTAACACGCGTGATCCGAGGTCTTAATCAAAATGTAAAATTTACATATCTCCACAGGCAAAAGTCTAACGGTGTGATATCACACGGTCTTGGTGAATAATCGACTGGCAAAAAACGTGACATGATCTGCTCACGGAAGTGTTCTCTCAATAAATCCATTGATTGATGCGATGTGTGGGAAGTGGTGCCGTCCTGTTGAAACTAAATGTCGCCGAGATCACGAGATTCAATTTAAATTATCAAATACTCGGTTATTATGGCGCGATTAGGTCGCCATTGACGGATACGTTATCACCCTCATCATTTTTGAAGAAATATGGACCGATGATTGGACCGGCCCACAAACCACATCAAACCGTTGTTTTCTCTGAATAAAATTGCAGCTCTAGAATCTCTTCAAGTTTCTCTTCGTCCCAAGTGCAGCAATTTTGCTACACCTTTTGAGCCAGAAATAGAAATATAGAACAAAATGTGGCTCGAAAACGTCGGATCTTCTTGGATCATTTCAAGAGCGCAAGCTGTATTTTGTACGATTTTAATTTAAGATATCGACGTAAAATGCGCCAATTTGTTCCATACGTCGGCCCGAGTTGCTGCGAACTGCGCCGAATCGACTCTCCACGGTATTCGTGTACACTCGCAGCTACGGCTGTTATATTTTCGGTCGAATATTATCCAATAATGAATGCCGGCTCTCAAGATGGGATAGTGTTACGAATAGTACGCTCAGTAGGCCGATTATATTGACCATAAGTGCGAAGTCATTATGTTGAACGAAGTGCGTGAGACACATTCTTTACAGAACGTGAATTTTCATAGTAAAGTTGAACGCCTTGAAACCGTTGTTCAGATGTTAGTCTTTCCATGATGAAATGCTGAACAAAAATAACATGAAAGCTTGACGCGACTCACGGGTGATCTGTCAAGAATTGGCTACTAAAAAAAATTTCTTCACCTTGGATTACCCGATACATACTTACTATTAAATGTATTTATAATGCAAAAATATAATGCAAAATTAGTCCAAAATCCAGTCTAAACTAACCTAAAAAGTGTTAACGGATTCTAATAATATTCGAATATTTAAAAAAAATTACCGGTACTTGTTTTTACGAAAATTTCACCGCGAGAATCTTCTCTATTGATTAGACGACTCCAACAGAATTATATTTTTTTACTATTTGGAGAAGTACGGCGAGTATTTCAAGAGCCTTTTGCCATTATACACCGAAACTATCCGCTAACGCATAGCCTTGCAGAGACCTTCTTTCTTTGGTTAGCGTCTGTCTTTGCCCAAGTACAAATAAATATATATACATATATTCATAGATATGTAATGCTCCCCACTAATGGCTGTCACGGCATCGGAGCTGTGAATTTCAGTTTAAATGCCAACGACAGGCGAAGCGATAAATAGACTATCAACAACAACAGCAAAACGCAACAACCAACTAAGTAAAATATTCTAAAATAAATGCATGCAAATTGACAAGGACACGCATGCCTCGAAATGCTAAAGCATAATAAAAGTATAACAAGAGCGGCCAGCACACGCACTGGAGAATAGATAAAAATTCCAATATTGCAAATTAAATTTGCGAACTTGACGTGTCTGACACTGACGACGACGACACAACCAGCCAGAGACAACCGGAGACAAAAACGCAGCCACAGTCGGAACCAGCATCAACCAAGCGCTGTCAGCGACAAGGCAAGGCCTAGTGGTTCAGTGGCTTGGCGGTGGGCCTAAGACAGCGCGGTGGAGAGAACGCTTGTGGCTGGGCGAGATTTGTTGGCCAGTCGCTGGCCTGCTGCGTGCCAATCGCAGACATTAATGGCCAACTCGTTGACTCGGTTGAAGGTTGGGCGCTGGCATTGGGAGGTTGCAGTTGCGAAAGATACGCGCCGTGCAGCTTGCGTCGGATATATTGTGCGCATAAAGTATGTGGCGTAAGAAATGATAACGCGTAATATATGCGTTTGCATACGTGCGTGTGTGTGTGAGTGCGAAGAATGCAAAAATGCGTGCAGCAACAATGTTGAGCAACTAGTGGCAGGCGTAGTGGTTGTTGTTGTTGTTGACATTGTGTTTTTATTACATATTTGTAGCTTTTTGTTGTATGTAATATAATGTTGTTGTAATAGTTTGTTGTTTTTGTAAAAAAAGGTGTTGTTGTTGCTATTGTTGTACATTTTTCCTGTTATACTTTTTTCTAGTTTTTGTAATTTATTGTTTATATATTTGTGTTGTTGTACCAATTTTTTGTTGTTGTAAATTTTTTTGTTGTTTTATTTTTCTGCTTTTGTTGCAATTTTTGTTGTTGTTGCCAATGTCAATAACTTTGCGGCATACCAAGCTGCTGCCGCTGCCACCGAAGCTCATTTGACTACATACCACACGATGCTGTTGTTGTTGCTGTTGCCTTTACAATTGCAGTAATGCTTTTCTTACTTCTTTGTTTTTGTTTATACTGCTTTATTGTTGTTGCTTTGTTTGCGCTTCGCTGCTAGCATCTTTATCTACTGGTTGGCTGAACTCTATATTTATAGCAATGCCACAAAGTCAAGTTCTCGCTGCTGGCTGTTGCTGTTGCTGTAGTGCTTGTTGCTGTTGTTGTTCTTGTCAATGCTGTTGGTTTTTCTGTGTTTTTGCTTTTGTTGTTGCTTTCTGCTTCCTCTGTACTTCTAAGCCTACGCGTTGTCTAAGGAATTTCGAGCACTTAACACCACACACAGCAGCCCAAACTTGCAACATGCAACACACACACACCTAAATGCACATAAAATAATATCGTCACACATACACGTACATAATACATACTTCAATTGTTGTATTTTTAGGCCTAGCCAGCCGCACAAAGGTGCTCGAACTGAAGATGCAACATCGCGAAAATCAACAAAAAAAATTCAAAATAAAATTAGATTGAAAAATAATATAAATAAATATATAAAAAACGCTGGTATGTGTGTATGTGTGAGTGATTGTAGAAAAAAGCCTCGAAAAAACCAACAGCGGAAAGTCTGAAACCGGAATTTCGAATTTGCTGCCACAAAAGCGCACATGCAATCAAACGCGCGCTGCACCGCGCTCGGCCAGCCAGACAGGCAAGCGAATCCAGTCGCGCCAAGCCGGCAGTGCAAACTCGTTTGGGCTTAGGCTAGCGCAAAGCCAAGCCAAACGCCTCTGACTCCGGAATCAGCCATGCAACTAGTCAAGCATAGAAGGAAGGCACCTCTGAGCCGGGCACCCAAGCCACTCCGTTCGTGTGCGCAACCACGCACACATACACACAGCGTTCTGCAAGCACCCAACTCCCCGCCACGTTGAGGCCGGCCGCGCTTGTGTTAGGAAATTCGCTTGAGCGCAGCTCGATTGGTTACGTTTTGGCGTTAAATTAAGCGAAAACTATGCGGCGTTGCAAATAGCGCTGAGGCCAATAGCTCGGGATGAACGCAATCGCAATGCCCCTCCCGCACCGCTGCCTGCAGACGGAGTTTTAAGGGGAAGCAAGAGATAACTGATATGCCGAATGCGGCGAGTGGCTTGCGCGATCACCGGTTGGTGGGGTGTTGGGTGCGTGGTAAGCAGATTTAGTAAGAACGTTGTAAGTAAGAGCTTTTTGGTGTGCACACCATGTTGCAGCATCAAAATGAAATATTCGTTTGCTGCATGTGGCAGTTAATGTGGCAAGTAACGACGGTTAATATATATAAAACGCAAAGTAGACACTTTATACTCGCAGACACTCCTTGAAGTGAGAGAGGAGCTGGAAATTGATTAAAAAAGAAGTTTAAACTCCCTTGGGTCAAAATAGTATGACTGTGTGGAGAGTGCATGAAAATAGTATTTAGATATTTCAATTATTTGAAAATATTAAAACAAATATTTTTTGAGGTTATGTAGCAACACATAAATTAACTGAATGGAGGTTTTTGGAAATATTAGAAACTAATTGAGTATCATCCGAGGCTGTTTTGTTCTTTTAATGGGGATGTTTTTTACGTGGCGGATCCCGAACCCAGCGCACAGCATTGGGAGAGGTGTTTCGTCTTCTCAACTCGCCTTCAAACGGTTGATTTTTGGTTACCCAGTTGATACTTGGTCTAAGGCCGGAAGCCGTGAGCTGCTTGAACCATATGTAAATGAATCGTTTCTGGCCACTCCCAAGTGAATATCAATCAGAGAACTTTCCTCACTTGAGGTGTCTACGCCAGGTCAAGGTCTGTTTTACCTTTTTATCGGGTAGCAACAAGTTACTTTTTTATCCGACGTCATCAGATTACCAACGAGTCGGTACACTGCCGCCTTCTTGTGGTCTAGCGTTGGAACCATGGACCTTCCGTGAGCTTGGCAAGTATTGGTCTACAACCAAAACGTGTTTCGGTTGCGAAAGAACTTCTTGTGGTGGTAGGTGTTCGGACTGGTTGCTATCTAAGAGGCTCCCATACGGTGTGATTACTTAGTTTATCGGACGCAAATACCCAAAGTCGTATAGTAGAAGGCGAGCTAGCATCTAAACAGTTTCTTTACAGCTGTCCAACTCTTACCAGACTCAGATTGAAACATCTCGGTAGACACACTTTCGGTGAACATGCTGGGATTGACATTAGTCAGTTTAATAAATTTGTCATTAGTCTAAATCACTTCATCGACCTAAGGGTCTGCTGATCCAAATCTAGACGTTTTGGAAATCACAATGGTCCAGCATGCGCAGCTGTCCAAGTGAGATCCTGCGTTAACTTTGGTGTGAGTATCGGCGCTGCGATCTAACCTAACCTTCGTCGATGTTGTTGTTGTTGTAGCGGCATAAAACATTCCTGAAACCATTTCGAGAAAAAGAGCCAAGTTGACAGTCCTTGCCCGGATAAAAATCCGCTTCTGCTCCGGTTCCTTAGACCCGACTGAAGTGGGAACAGAACCTAAACTCCGTGTTTGGAGTTCATGTTTAATATTAAGCGCCATATGCAAGGAATAAAATTTAGTATTGAAAACTAGTCGAAAAATGGGAATATGGCTTATTCCTTTTTTTATGTCATATACCTATATATAATGTATTTGTGGTACAATTAGACAGAAATGATTTTGACTAAACTTTCTGTCGGTCGAAAAAATTTGATTGCCTGTCCTTATCGACTAATTCCAACCCAGAAAAGTAGATACTAGGAAGCATTAGTGGGCTACCTTAAGCCCAAAAGCTGTGAGATTTTTTCTTAAAAATTAGTATGGCAAATTGGCATAAATCAATGGGATCTTCATATATTAGAACCTAATATGTCCTGCTAGGAAAAGACAGCTAAACTTTATTTAATAAAGTAAATTATAAAATCATTTTAAAGGTTAAGGCATCATGTTATGAGTGAGAAACTGTCAAACATGTCAAAGAAGTTGCATTAGAAAAGTTCTATAAGAATATAACAGAATGCCATATATGATAAAGTAAATAAATGTAAATAGAAAGTAATGTCTGCATTAAATCTTGGATCTCTGTGAGAAAGCGTTTCTAACCCACTATTAGTTATACCATGTTAACATCAGTTGAGCTAGAAAACATCAATACAAAATATTTCGACTGTCATATGTATTTCCAACTCTTCTTTTGCACATCTGGTTACTACTATTCGTAGCTCGTTTCATCGATAGTAGTCTTCAAGTAGTATCAATGAAAATTTTCCTTCTAGTTTTCGCTCGAACATCAGAACATTGATGTTGGTTCTTTGGAGCTATGAGTGATCTAAAACTAAAAATTCCATAGGTTTCTTTCTAGAATCCGTAGCTAATTTTTAAAGTACCGTACATATGTTTATATGTATTGCTTAAACAGTTTGTGCTCCACCAACCCAACTCAAAGTATTACATAATTAACAATTTGGTGCAGTTTAAATTCTCTAAAAGAATCACTTGCAATATTGCAAAAAAAACAACAACAGTGATTGACAAATAACTGTTATTATATAATATGGAGCACTGTTGACTCTGACTGACAGGCAGCGGAGACTCAAAAGCCAACGCAGTATCCAAAAGTACCTGCGAACAAGCATTTACAAGAATAAAAGTGCATTTAAAGGTACAGAGGTCCAGGTTCATAGGTAAGCACAAGCAAGTAAGCGCTGACAGGGTTGCTCAGGCGAGGCAAGCAGAAATGCAAATAATAAGTGGGTGTTTGTTATGAATTTCGGCTCCACTGCACTTCAATTTTGCTTTCATTTCTCTTTTCAAAACATTTTCGCTCTTTCCTTCCTGCATTATTTGCCGCGACTCAGCCACCTGTTGCCAACCGGGAGTGAGCATTCACTTGCCTGTTAGTTGTAGTATTTGCTTTACTTTGGAATTTTTGGTGGTTTCTATATGTATATACATACCTTTACGTATATATAAAAATATATGGTTGTAAATAAGGTTTGTGTTATGTCTATGTATATAATAAGAATGTTAGCAGACCATAAGAATTGGTAGACGTGGAGAGCATGCGCTTGTGTCCGCAGGGCAACCATCAACTTCTTAGGAAATTGCATATAATTTTGTCGCCGTAATGAGGGGCGTGTTCGGTGATCAATTGTGCGGCAAATATTAATGCAAAGCATCAGAGTCCATATGTGAAGTAAATATAAAGCGGCAATGTTTCATAAGAAATATATGATTTCATGAGAAGAGGATATTTAATAAGTATATATAAGTAAATTAAGGCAGCATATTATATACCATACATAACAGCAGCTAATAGGTACAATGAGACATTTTCTGAACAGTTTGTAGTCTTTTTAAACTTTTCTAATAATAATATTAACATTTTCAAGGGTTAAGATAAAAACGTAACAAAAAGGGAATACAGAAATAAAAGACAAAAAAGGAGACAGCCGTTAGCAAGAAGAAAGTCAATGTTAAGTTGTTGAAACTCAATACAAAAAATATTAATTCGTCAAAGAAAAGAAGAGCAGTTTTCGGAATTAAGAAGGAACACTACTAAAGAATCTAAGTCCATGTTCAAACCGTTGAAAAAGCTAAGATAAGAAGCCGTTAATTGACAAACTTTTCGATCACAGCAATTGATTACTATTTTGGGATTTTTGCCATTGAGGAGATATCTTCACGAAATTAGGCATGGATTGTTGTTCAAAGAGACGATACATTTTCCAAATAAAAAATAATGTTCGGATCGGACCACTATAGCATCTAGCTGCCATAAATTTTTTTCTTGTTTGCCTTAAATTTGCAAAAAAATATTTTTTTTTGTTGGAAACATAAATTAGGACACGATATTTTAGAATATTTTTTTAACAAGAAATAAAATGAGAAATATAATTTTACAAGGAAAAAGGAAATACATACATATATTTACAACAAAAACTTTTGACATCAAAATTAAACAAAAAAAAAAGTAATTAGAAAAAAAATTTACAATACAAAAGGTTTTTACAACTATAACATTTTACTACAAAAAAAAATTTACAACAATAATATTTTCAAAAAAAAACATTACGATAAACCTAAAAAAAATTTTTTAAGCTAAAAATAAAAAAAATTAGTTTCATAACAAACATTTTTGTATTAAAAAAACAAATTACAACAAAAATATTACAACAAATATATTTTGCAACCAAAATAGCTTGCAACAAAAAACATTTTTACAACAAAATGTTTTTACGACAAAGTTTTTTTGCAACAAAAAACATTTTTACAACTGAAATATTTTACAACAAAAAAACATTTTTACAACTAAAATTTTGTGCAACAAAAACAAATTTTTAACAAAAATGTTTTACAAAAACAAATATTCACAGCAAAAAAAAAAAACATTTAAAAAAATAAAAAACGTTTTTTCAACTAAAATTGTTTGAAATAAAAAAACCATTTTTGCAACTAAAATTTTGTAAAACAAAAACAAATTTACAATAAAAGTTTTTTTGCAACAAAAAAACATTTTTACAACTGAAATATATTACAACAAAAAACTTTTTTACAACTAAAATTTTGTGCAACAAAAAATATTTACAACAAAAACAAATTTACAACAAAAATATTTTACAAACACAATTTTTTACGGCAAGAAAACATTTAAAGATATGTTTTAAGAACTAAAATTTTGTATAACAAAAACAATTACAACAAAAACTTTTTGCAGCAAAAGATATTTATTAAAAAATTACAACAAAAAATATTTACAACAAAAACAAATTTTTAACAAAAATATTTTACAAAAACAAATATTTACAGCAAAAAAAAACATTAAAAAAAAACTCAAATGTTTTTACAACTAAAATTTTTTGAAATAAAAAAACCATTTTTGCAACTAAAATTTTGTAAAACAAAAACAAATTTACAAGAAAAGTTTTTGACAACAAAAAACATTTTACAACTAAAATTTTTTACAACAAAAAAACATTTTTACAACTAAAATTTTGTACAACAAAAACAATTACCACAAAAAATTTTTACAACAAAAAATATTTTTCCATTATTTACATATTTTTTATTTTTACAATTTTGAAAGGGTATTGTGGGTCAATGGCAACACATATTCATAAACAAATAATAGTTAGTTAAGTGAACATTTTAATTTAAATCTGAAATTTAGCTGAGTAAACCGCTTAAAATTGCAAATTTAAGACTGTAGCTTAAAAAATTTAAAGCAGAGTTTTAACAACGCTTAATGATATATAAAAGTATGTGCTAATTAGAAGCATAATATGTAGACTACGTAGCACAGTGTGACGGCCATTTAGTATGACATTTGTTATTGCTTTTAATGTTTTAATGTTTTAATATTTTTGTTTGTTGTACTACACTTTTTGACCTCTGCCAACGCCGCCCTTTCAAAAGCATAAAACCCATAGCCTTCGATGTGCACTTAAAGTGAAGCCTTAGCAAATTCTCAAGCAACGGTGTTTGAATGCATGAGTTTGCTGGTGAGTGACTTAAGCGCCATGGACCCATACTCATAATTGCCCAGGCGCCACACGATTTTCTCATTTGCATTTTTGGTCTAACGAACAACTGTTTTTGATATGTTTTCCGACAAGATTTTTCGCTGGCGATTTCCTTTTTTTGTTTTTGCTAAATGCAAATGCGGTGCACTGCATAAGGTCTCGTTGTGTGTTTGTATGTACATATGTATGGCATATTTTAAAGTATATTAATTTGTTGTTGGTTTTGCTTGCAAAAAGGTGGAAAAAGTTGACTGTGGAAAAATGCGATTGCAAAAATATTTATGTATGTATGTATGTATGTATGTGCGTATGTGAAACAAGCAAATATGCAAGCCGAGAAATGCAGTTTTTGTTGTTGTGTACACATATCTGTGTGTTTGCACACATTTGTTACCATAAAATGCAAATGCTAAGTGCTGGCATTTTTTTCATTGCGAGCAAAATGCTGGCGTGTGAGCCACTGGCGACTATGCGGGCATATGTATATGCATGTATGTATGTAAATATATAAATATATTATATATATTTGGTTGGCTATATGTGTGTATATATAAATATGCATACTCCTATGTATGTTGGGGAAACCGCAAACCTGGTCATTAATGTCACCGCACAGAAACTGCTGCCGCCATCAATAACAGCAATTACAAAAAAAATACAACAACACATATATGTATGTATGTATGTATATATGTACGAAAATTTGTTCGTCTAGCATGGCAAAGCGTATAAAATATGCATTTATTTCTATAATAGCAAAACTAGTTTATTGGTTTCATTGCATTTTTTCCCAAGTTGCCGCTGCTTTGTTGTTTTTGCTTCAACACTTTTTGTATTTGTATACCCTGAACACTGTGCATTTAGTACGCCACGAATTTTGTAATACCAGAAGGATTTATTAGTGACTCTTTAAAGTATATACTATATATAAATGATCAGCGTGATGAACTGATTGGATTTAACTTTATCCCTCTGCCTGTCCGCATATATGTGAACTAGTCCCTCAGTTTTTGAGATTTTGATCTGAAATTTTGCACACGTGCTTTTCTCCTTAAGAATCTTATTATTGGTCAGAACAGCCGATATTGGATCACTACAGCATATAGCTGTCATACAAATTAAACGATCGGAATCAAATGCTTGTATAAAAAACTTTTTTATTTGAAGAGATATCTTTCCAAAATTTGAGTGGAATTATTTTCCAAGGCAATCCGACATTTTCCAGAGAAATCGTTCAGATTAAACTATTATAGCATATAGCTGCTGTACAAACTGAACGATCAAAAGCAAGTGCTTGTATGGAGAACTCTTTTATTTAGCGAGATATTTTTCCGAAATTCCAGTGGAATTATTTTACAAGACAACCCTACAATTTTCGAAGAAATCGTTCAGATTGAACTATTATAGCATATAGTTGCCATATAAATTGAACAATTGGAATCAATTGCTTGTATGGAAAACTTTTTTATTTGACGAGATATCTTTCCGAAATTTGAGTGGAATTATTTATCAAGACAACCCTACAGTTTCCGAAAAAATAGTTCAAATCGGTTCACTATAGCATATATGTGCTGTACAAACTGACCGCTGAAGATCAAGATAAAGTTCTTTTTACACCCTGTAAACGGTATTATGGCCTCGGTGCAACCGCAGTTAACGGTTTTTGTTATTTGTATATATCATATATATTTTCCCCCCCTTGTATCTAATACCGCATGCTCCACCAAACCATTTGGTTTCTCTTTTTTGCCGCTGCTTCCAATTCCAATTCCGATTCCATTTTCGATTTGTCGTTTGGGTCAATGTTATGCAAGCGATTTGCATTTGTTTCACTTTTTCTATTTCATTTTTATTTTTTTTTATTTTTTTCTGTTTCTACTTTTTTCCTATTACTAGTTTTGTTGTAGTAATCAGCAATGCTTTAGCGTCTACCCTTTTGGCAGCCAACTTCACGCTGTGCGTCTAAAGTTGTTAATATTGTCTTATTTCACTTTTTAATAACGATTTTCGTTGTAATACAACGTCTGTTCAGCAATAATTAAAATAAAAACAACAACAACAACTGTTGTATTAATTCATCAAAACCGCATTTTTATGCTTTCTTTGCCGGCGAGCGCCGAATAACGCTCATCGCTTAGCTTATAAATATTTAAGACTTTAGCATTAGCATAAGGTTGTTGTTGTTGTTTTAGTCGTAAGAAGTTGGCGTAAAAGCAAACTTGATAAAAAGTTATTTAATATTTATTTTATTAAGCATTTAATTTTGTTTTGTTTTCTTTGCATTCCAGCGTGTTGGCGGCTTTAAATGTCGGAACTAATGAAGCGCGACGCAACGGTGAGAAATTTTCGTGTGAATAAATAATCGTACATATGTATGTATGTATATGCATAACGATGTATTTGCATAAATGAGGACATATAAGTAAATAGGTATATATATATAAATATATATATATATACAAACATATATATAAAGGTATATATAAATACTTATGAGCATATATGTATGTATAAGTAAATATAAAATTGCTTATGGAAAAAGACGATTTTATAGAAAATATGTAAAATGAGATATAAACGAATGTGCTGGGTAATAACTAAAGTTAATTGAAATTAAAACCTTTATTTTTTTTAAATTTTCGAAAACTAATTTAATCAAAAATATTAAACTAAAATAAAACAAGTAAAGAAGAGCTAAGTTTGGGTGTAATCGAACATGTTATACTCTTGCAAGTATTAAGTATCGATATTAGTATCCACCCGATGTTGTTGTAATAGCGAAAATGTTGCCAAACAATTCAACCTAGATAACTCAAATAAGATATGTGGAATACAAACTCAATCAAAGTTAATTTTAATAAACTGAGTCTGTGAGGAAAACATCAACCAAAGGATGTTAAGTCCCAATTTTATTCTGGACTAAAGAAAAATCATTATATATGGTGTGTGGGAGTTGGAGTAATATGTTGATAGATATAACACATTTTTATATATATTTTTACTTTCACTTAATTTTGCTAAAATATCGTAGATATTGATTGGTATATACGTTATAAGGTAAACGATTGATGGAGGCTAGGGAATATTTTAACCCGATTTTATCCATTTTTTGACATATCATTACTAGGTCAATAAGCCACGCATCGTCCAGTTTTGGTCCTTTGCGATACCAGATGGAGTTCAGTTCATAGAGAAGTAGTCAACTAGTCAATCTTTACGATGTCTGTGCTTGACGAGAGTTTTAACCGACTCTGCGGCCGCACTATTGATAACTCCTTCAGTGTATCACACCGTGGGGACCCCAGTTGCTTACAGCATAGCGTGAGAAGTCCCCTGGTCTTTTGTTCTAAACATTTCGTGCGGTTGATCAGCCCATTCTGAGGGCGTGTGCTGCCAGCAGACAATGACCGTTTAGTATTCCGATCGTTTTCCTACACTCTCTTCTATCGAGTGCCAATAGGAAGTTTGTGTATTTCCGATCTACCGTTTTGCATATCACTTTTGTAGTCTTGCACCCAGGTAGATCATTCCATCGGGTTTTGATTTTCATTACTATGCTTCTGTCGAGATTGTCGTATAGAAATAGACGCCATTTGAGTTTCTTAAAAAGACGTTATAGATTGGCCAATATAGGTCAAAGGTTCGCTTTATATCGAAAATTAATCCGTATATTTAGTACATGGGTACTTGAGGAAGAATTGCGCTGATTTCATTTCATTTTAGGTCGGACCTTGCTATTAGAATTAGATTCTTCTCAATTGCAATTAAGTTTCTTTCGATTGGGTGATGTAAGCGGAATAAAGTCAATCTAAAGTTCGATGCTGCGGGAAGTATGAACCCGACTTTACCTATTTTTGACACAAGGATCATCTACAAAATATTCTCCCGTATTTCAATTTACAAGGTGCGTTCCAAAGTAAACAGCGCTTAAAAAAATTTGGAGTTTTCTGAAAAATCAATTTATTTTATTCAAAATAGTCTCTTTCTGCTTCAATACAGCTTTTTGCATGGTCCAAAAGCATGTCGAACGAGTGTTTTAGCTCGTTGGACGGTGTGGCCGCCAGTATGCCGGTGCAAGCCTTTTGAATGGCTTCTAAGTCTGCATAACGCTTTCCTTTCATGGGCAAATGTATTTTTCTGAAAATGAAGAAGTCGCACGGTGCAATATCAGGTGAATATGTGGAGTGGTTAATGGTTAAAATGTGATTTTTGGTCAAATAAACGGTCACAATGATGTCCTTCGAATGTTGGATGCTGAGCAATTTTTGGTCGTCAGTCAATTTGTGCGGAACAAACCGTGCACACACCTTTCGTAAGACCAAATGTTCGGTCATAATGCGATAAATCGATGTTTTGGAGATGTTCAATTCCATTTCCATGAATTTCAATGATGATTCCGGCTGATTTTTGATGAATTCACGCACAGTTTCGATGGAATTTCCGGTGATCACAGATTTTGATTGGCCCACATGTTGATCGTCATTTATGTCCTCACGACCACTTTAAAACGTTGAAACCACTCGTGCACTCTGCTACAGGATAGACAATCATCGCCATAAACTTGTTTCATCAATTGAAACGTTTCGGTAAAAGTCTTACCAATTTTAAAACAAAATTTAATGTTGGCTCTTTGTTCAAAGCTCTTTTTCGCACCGATAACACAAACATACTGACGCTTCAAACGCATTAACTTCATTTGCAATATATGAAATGTCCTGAAATTCTCACTGGACAATCGATAAAGATAGCAGATTCACTCACCAGTCGACATATAGATGTCGCCACCAGAGTTGCTAGATTCAAGAAGCCCTGTTTACTTTGGAACGCACCTTGTATATGCACTGGGGTCCACATATTTAGTCCTTGGGTTCCTATTAAGTTATAGTTTGATTTCGGCAGTTTTATTCTGATAACTTCATTGATGTTTGATTTGTATAATGTAAAGTTAAAGTATCGGATGGATTGGATTATTTGGGAATGTTTCGATAACCTCATACTACACTATGGTTAAAATTGCTAAAGTAGTTCCTGAGACATAGAATTTCATATAAAAATGGGCGGTGCACGTCCATTTTTATTTTATGTTCCAAAAAAATCCTTTCCCTACCATCTGGGCTTGTTCAGAGAGTTATCGCTCTTTTAATAGTTTCCAAAGCAACCGTTATAGGGCTAGTGGGTGTGGTTATTTCTAATTCTGTTAATTTTCACAGTATTTGAAAAAAAGCTAAAGGGAATTTTTATCAACAAGCTGGATAGATTTATCTTCAGCGGTTCCATATCTATCAAAATTAGTTTTAGGTGTTACAATCTACCTTTAGGTTTCTACTTTAATACTTAACTTTATTTATAGAAAAAAGATAAAATATTCATCACCAATAACGATAAAATATTAAAAATAATAATTTCCGATTTCATTTTCTTTAGTCATAGTTCACACACGAATGTTTACTTCGACTGTCAATAATAGTATCTTCTATAAATAATATTTTCTAAGAACTATATGAATTCTAGACCTTTACTCAAGCTTTTAAGTATTATTATCGGACAATTATCGTTCAATGATAAACTGAAGTAATTCAACAATAAATTGTGTTAGCTTGTAGTCACAGCAATACAGTAGGAGACAATGTCAAGGCACTTAGTTATTGTGGGAATATGAATGAATGCGGTTTCTTATAAAGACACGCTCGTTATTAATTTATTTCTTTATAAATAAAAAACAAATGCAATTTACAATGCACCTACTACATGCTCACACAAATATATAATAATATAAATAAACAAATGAGTATTGAACTCTTCAATAGCCGGCGACTTTCTATTTCACACAGTCGGCGCGCCATGGCGTATGAGCAATAATATTTATTACAGAATTCAATGAACCGTGCAACAATATTTAAATCAATACATAAATTTATAGGTATAAAATTGTGCATATTCACAGCACAGTAATCCTTCGCAGTTAAAATCAATTAGCAAATGTTAGCAACAACAACAACAACAACAACAATGCAGTGCTCAGCTTAGCATATAAATTGCATTAAATTGAAGAAAGAGAAATATTAAATCTTATAATTGCATTAAAAGTGAAATATGAGATAAAAGTAGTGAAATGAAAATAGCGAAAGCGGCATTTAGGCAAATGTGAGATTCACCGTTATGAGTAAGTGAGCAAAAAGCAACCAAAAGTCAACAAATAAATAAAATAAAATATTTCTTCAAAAATATTAAATCCAATTAAATGCTTGTTTGGCGGTAAAAGTGTACAAAACAATGCACTATAATAACAGAAATAGTGTAGAAAAGCACAGCAACAACAGCAACTGCCAAAATATTCAGCAAAGTAAATCAATTAATTGAAGAAAAAATTTTGTTGCAAATAAAAAATGCTAATAATTGCCACAAACAAATGTTATAATAAAAAGCAACCGCTTTGTTGTTGTAGCATTGTGGATTTTAACGAATGCCGCATTATAATATTGGAAGTAGTAACGGTAACTAATTTCCTGCATGTTTTTACTTAATTTACTTCGTGCTCCAACTTTTTTGCCATTTTTATGTTATTGCCACATTTCTTAGTTCGGTTGCTATTTTTTCGGCAAATTTCGTGATTGTTGATTTTGTCAATCGGCAGCTCATATTTATATAATAATAAGAAAAACGACTGAAAAGGAAGTCGCTGTAGGCAAAGAAATAAGAGAAAAATTTGCTGCAATTTTTTGTTGCTGCAAATAAATTGATTTTGTTGGGTTTTATATTCAAATTAAGCCTAAAGATAACCAAAAAAAATGTTTTTAATTTGAATTGAATAAATATTTATTTACTTGTCTAGGTAAATGATTTATATAGGCCATTAAAAAATCAATAAAGGAGATATTATTATTATTATGATAGCAAAAAAAATTAAATTACTTACTTTTCAATTAGGAAATTTAATAATTTTTGATGAGATATGGTGTAAAGAAATTTAACGTGTCTTAAAATAATTTTTTTAATTATAAACTTCTTGACACCGAGGTTTACTGCCACTTAAACCACCCAACTTCAGAGTACCTGAAATCTTTTGAAGAAGGTTTTGTACCACTCGTAGGTTTGTGTTTTTAAAAACTGAATCGCCGTAAGCCTTTTCAACATTCGCAACTATTGCGTTTACGAAATTTGGTTAGAAATACAAAGTTTGGGATACATTCTTCGATATTTTTATCTATTGCACTGATTGACAGATCGCGAATATATTTGGCATAATAATTAAGGGCAGTCCTACCAACTTACAAAACACATTTTTTGGATATATCATTTACCCGGGGTATTCAATTACCATTTCCGGCTAATTTTTTGTCACAATATACATATATAAAACATTCATTCCTTAGTGAATAACCCAACAATTTTCAAAATTACTTGAGTAATTACTCGGAGAAAAATTATCTGATTACTATCAAAATTTTTCTGCGTCTCTGGTATATAGTCCTTCATACCATGACCTACCAATCAGATAGGTTTCTCAAAATCGATTTTTGGCAGACTAAAAAATTTTAGGTAAAAGTAAATTTTGTTTAAACCTCTAATTTGTCAATATTTAATTTTTTCTCGTTGTATGGATAATAGAATGCTGCAATGCCTACAGCAGTGGACGACCTTTTTTGGTGCCCTCGGCGTTTATGAATTAATTTAATTTTTTTCTTCAAAAACATTGCCGTCTATTTATAAACATGTAAAAATATTCCCCTAAAATTTAAAAGTATTTGTGTCCTTAGTTTTAGTTTAGCTTTTTGCGGTGGTTTTTGAAAGATGATATGATATTTAAAAAAAAATATTATTCATAACCTCAAAAATATAAAAATGCAAAAAATTAAATTAAAAATAATTTAAAAGAAATCACAATACTTGATTGAGTATTATAAGATTTTTTGCTATAAAAAAGGAAACAATTTAAAAAGACTTTATTTGGCCGATATTTAAGTATTTGTAGTGTTTAGACATATGGGTTCCAAGTGTTTTCAAACTTAGTGGCTCATGATTAGCACTATCAGTTTCCAAGGTCCACACCATTTTGTTGGACTTGGAAGTTATTAATGGTCGCTTAAAGAGCCAAGTAGTTTGAAAACTGTTTGTGTTGAACATTTTTGTAATAAGTCTATGCTAACGACACCAAGCGGACAAATTATTTTTCAAGAAAATCTCAGAGCATATTGTTAAAGACTGACTGTCTTGGAAGCAAACATTTAAATTAAGTGAAAGAAATTTGATAAAATTTGAAAAAGAAGCAAAACCTATGTTGAACTTAAAAAATGCAAATAAAAAAAGTTTTAAAACATTAAAAATATTTTTTTGTGACTTTGTATAAAATGTGATATTTTTTCAAAACCTATAAATTACCGTTAAAGCTATTTTCTTGTTTTTGTAATTTATAGTGTTTTTTTTTTTTGTTTTTTTTTTTTGTGTAAACAAGCATGCGTGTTGCACCTTTCCGCTTTTCCGCCAGCTGACAATGGTGTCGCCGCACGCGACAATATTTTTAATGCTTGAAAATAAAGAGCGGAAAATCTTTTCTCTACAAAAACAATATTAAACGAAATGAAATTTCACACGCAGCGACACGAAATGTGCGCTATTACAGCTTCCTTGGCGACGGCAATTAAACTAAATAACAGATTATTCGTTACAGCACTTAAGGTGATTACAACAAATTAAACGGACGGAAGTGATACGAGTGAAAAATTTCACAAATAAAAAAAGTCAATATTAAAAAAATGAGAAAATAAAAAACTTCAAAAAAAAATTTTGAAAAACTAAAATTTTTAAAAACAAACAAAAATTAAAAAAAGAAAATCTAAAAAAAAATGTTTTAAAAATTGGGAAATGAAAGAAAATTGTCAAAATAATATATTGAAATAAACAACACAAAAAAAAATGTGAAAAATCAAAGAACATTTTCACAATAGTAGAAAATAAATGGAAAACAACAAAAGTGAAGATAAAATTTTCAAAACCCGAAAATATGAAAGTTTTTTATGTGTGTGTGTGTGTGTGTGTCATGAAGAATCATGAAAAGTTCAAAAAATACCGAAGTGTTGCAACAACAGCAAAAAATAAAACATGCAGTGTCGACACAACAACAGCAACAAGTGCCTAAAATAGCAGTATATAAAATAACAACAGCAACAACAACAAAAACATTATTTTTTAATCGCCAACAATTAAGCAACAGCAACAGCTGAACAACAACAACAATAACATACACAGAAAAACGCCACTAAGATGGCTGACAATCAGCAAGAGCAGCAGCAGCAGCAGCCAAAAATCTTAAGCTATAATATAATACTACAACAAAAACAACAACCAACAACAATTAATACTAATCATAATTTGCATAATTTCAGCCTTAATGTCAATAGCCTCAACAACAACAATTGCAATAATAATATTACGCATAGTGGCAGTGTTGGTAGTAATAACAGCAACAACAACAACAAAAGTCACCACAAAATGAGTGCAAGTGTAAATAGTGTTTGCAACACCAGCAATATTCTCAATAGCAATACAAATAGTATCAGCAACAACAGCAACAGTGGCATGGAATTGCCACACAATAAAAATAATGCAAATTTACAAAACAACAACAACAGCAATAGCAAAACTAACACATGTAATATGAGTAATAATAACAATAACAGTAACGGTAGTGCTGGCGCTACGCTGAAAAATGTCAATAACGCAACAACAATGGCGCCAACAACAGCAACAACAACAAACACAAATAGTAACAAAAACAACAACAGTGGTGGTAGTACCAACGGCAGCGGTAAAAGTTCGCCGGCTAACAGCATTGGCGGTGGCTCGACGAATGCCACCCTCCACGCCAACAACAATAGCAACAATAATAACATCATTAACAACAACAACACCACTAGTATTGTTGGTAATAGCAGTACGTCGACCAGTCTTTTGCTGCGCAAACAATTTATTGCCTCATCGGACGCCAGCAATGCGAGCTTCAGTTCCGCTTCGGTCGCCGGTTCAATACAGGTGAGTGCCGTTCAATTTATTCGAAATGCTAATTTTAAGAAACCGTTTTTTGAAAACGTCAAAATATATATGAATTATATTATGCTTGGTGAGGTTAGATTTAAGGCTTATATTCTTGTTTAGAAAGAAGTGTAAGGACTCTACAATGTGAACCTAAATCTACATGTAAGTGTTTCCAAAGCCTCTTGAATCCGCCAAAATCCAATAAAGTGTATGCCTAAAAGAGTTTCAACTTTAATCTCTCGTAAGCGGATCAGTCAAGAAGGAAGTGCTGAAATAGTTCTAGCTCGTCTTCTTCCAAGCAACCCCGATCAGTACATATTAATAAATGTAATTTCGATTAAAGAGTAGATCAAAAATAACAATATTTTCATATAAGAAATCTGTGTGTTTCATCCTGAAACAACTTCGTCAGCTTGTCACCAAAAATGAGCCAACCCAGTTTTTGATACCCTCTTCTCATATGAATGAGATATACCAGTGATTGCGCTCTTCATAGATCGGAAGAAAGGGTTGTCAGAAAGGGCAAGATCTAGACAATAAGACGGGTGAGGCGTTTTCTTTTTGCTATTTTCAAAATAGATTTTAGAAGCTCATAATACAGAACGCTCTCCTCATCCCACCAAATACAGAGCGTTGCCTTGGCGTCATGAATATTCGGCTTTGCCGTTGATTTGGCAGATTGGTCAGGTGTTCTATATGATGTTTTTGCATTTAGGATCGTCGCAATAGATCGATTTTCCATCTCCAATCACAATCCGTTCCAAAACAAATTCTTTTTGTAGCGTTCAGTCAGCTTTCAAAGTCTTTTGATTTCACTTCATGTGACTCACAGTTTCCTCTACACGATTGCAGAGTAGAAACGTTTTGAAATGGCTTCTAAAGTGACTTCCAAATATTCTGCGAGCTTTTCTTGTGTTTGACAACAATTTTCAATGTGTTTTGCTTTTAGTTCTTCACCTTCAAAGTCACAACGAGTAATGACTCTCGACTGAGATGTTCTTTACATTGAAATGACGTTACTTGTGGTTCACAGTGGAATGGTAAAATAAGATTTTTAAGTTTTCGACCAGAAAATGGCGACTTGTAGTCTACATAAAAATAATACCAAGATTTGATCTTGCCCAACCTTTGCAGAATAATCCTTGATAAAGAGAGCAAAGGGAATATATGTATGGTGTATATTTTGTTCAAATAATTGATTATCCGAGTTATCCGTTGATACGGATAATATATAATTCTTCTTATTATTCGATTTTTTAAGCGGTCAGTAGGGTAATCTGGCCTGTTTTTTGACATTTCTTTTTCATAGAAATTTTTATTCTACAATAGAACTTAAAAAAAAAAATTAAGCAAATCGGTTGAGTAGTTCGACTGGAATCATGTCCGCCAGTTTAAAAAAGTGTGGTTTGAGAAAAACGCGTTTCAAGTTTGAGGTATGCACTCCGAGCGCTCCGAACGTCGAGCGGTGTTATTATTTTTGGGCCCTTTTCGAAATCTTCCAATAGTAAAGTGAGTTTCTACATTAATTCTAAGGGTATAAGGGAACAGAAAATGCAAAAAAAAACCAAAAAATTAAAAAAAGACCCCTTAAAGCTGAAACGTGATCGTGTTTAGGTGTAGGGTTGACGCTGTTCGATTATCAGGATTATCCGTAGATTCGGATAAATTACGGATAAGTTATAAATCAGCTTAATATTCGTTTGTAGAATGAAAAAAGCATTCTGGTTTTTGTTGATTCGCCTAATCGAATTTTGGGAAGAATTTTGTGAAAATATTACTTTAATGAAAGCTTAAAAGTGATCCTCTATATGTGTAGTGTTGGTGCTGTGCGAATAATAGATTATCCAGATTATGTGTTAACACGGATAAATTACGGATTATGTATAATTCTGTTTAATATTCGATTGTAGAATGAAAAGAACATTTCGATATATTCGAATATTCGATATTCGAATTTTGGGCAGAAATAAATATTTAAAAAGTTTAACAGCCTCTTAGTTTGGCCATAATTTACATCAATACTTAATAAATACACACTTTTTTTCTGATGCAGCATTTCATTAATTTCCAATAGCCTGATATCTGATTGAAAAATGTAAATATTATATTGGCCTATTTTAATATATGGAATCGTTCGTTAGGTGTTCGGAAATTCGAAAATGCCCTTAATATTGAGCGTCTAAAAATCAGTATGAAATTCTCAGTGCTAATTTCTAGTTGAACTGATAATCCGGTCAAAAATATAATACTATCTTTAATTATTTCTCCCTCAAGGGGTTAAATGTCTTTTTAATTGTCAGTTTTTGTCTTTTTTTAATTTTTAGTTTCTTTTTTACTTTTTTTTAATTGTTTTTTTTTTGTTATTTTTGTAAACCCATAAAAATTCCAAGACACGGCTTCCAAACGACAGCTGTTGCTATCAAATTCCTGCCACAATTTTAGCATAAAGTACGAGTTCGGCCATTAAAAATGCCAACCGAAGCAAGAGCAAAAACGCGGTTGCGAAAATTTGCAAATTAAATAAGTTGAGCAAAAAGTGAGAATGCAGAAAAAATGCGCTTGGACATTTGAGCCGTCCCCAAATCGGCAAGCGGGAGCCCCTGTGCGGTACAAAAATGCGCAGGTGCAAACTTTTTCAATGGAAGTTCCTTTTCGTGAGCAAAAAAAGGCAGATGTACTATATGTATATATAAATGTGTGTGTTTGAATATATATAAATGTGTTTGTTTGTATATAAATAATCAAAAAAACTGAGGAAATGTGGTATCAAAAATAAAAAAGAAGAGGAAGAATGTCCAAAGAAAACAAAAAAGAACAACGCACGAAAATTCCACTTTAACTACCATCAAACTCAGGCACACACACATAAAAATAAATTTAAAAAATAAATATAAAAGTATATAAATATTGGGGAAAAAATAAAAGGCAGTACAACAACAACAGTCGCATAAATTTGACACTTTAGTGCTTCTTGTGCCTGGAATTTTGGACATTTGCTGTGATGCCTTTCGAACAACGGCACGCAACAAGCGCGGCGGCCGCAGCAGCAAGTGACGCGCAGACTTCAACATTTTGTGGCAAATGTAACTGAAAGTTTATTGCTTTCGTTGTTGTTGTTGTGTTTACGCTCCTTGTTTGGCGTCAGCGATTTCCGTTTCGAGCCTTAAATATGCAGCGGAGCAGCATTTAAATGTTTTTGACGGATGTCTTGCCTTGATCCTTGGTCTGCGGGCTGCCAAGCCAAAGGCAGGTAGAATTGAAATCTGTTGGCTGTCATTCTGTGCTTACTTTTCCTAAAGTTTTGTGGTGAACATTAAATGTTTTTTGTTACTTTTGTAGACTGGCATTACTGGCACTTTTTGTTGTTGTCAAGGTTAAAAGTTTGCCAAAGAATGGCAGAGTTAATGATGGCAAAGGGTCGAACGCTGCGTTGGACATGACGCATGCGCATGCGTGCTGACCACAAATTGTATGGCCAGAAGTGGCATGTTGTGTGTGGAGGATGACGCAAATGGTTGTGGTATTGCAAAAACAAAACAAACAATCAAAAATCTTACGTTTCGAATATAAAACGAAAGAAGACTTGGTTTATTATCTCAGTATAAATGATTAAAATAATGTAGAAGGAAGGAAAAAATCGAAAGATTAAGCGCTTTCAACATTTTGCCAAATACAATGACGCTAAACTGACGATAATTCAAATTTCTTTGCACTTGTTTACACTGTCGTAAAAAATATTAGAATTGCTCCACGTTTAAGTAAAACATATTTACCCACAGGTGGCGCTGCTGTCAAAATATTTTTATGATTCTGTTTTCTAAGCAATTAGGTTCGTATTTTCAGCGTATGCAATTGAAGCAGAAAAAACTATATTCAGATAAAAAATTTGCCCAGCATATGGCGCTGGAGTCGATATTACTCCTACGTCTTGTTTATCATAATCTTAGGTATTTATGTATGTATGTATTAATAATATTTATTACGGAGTAATTAGATGATGGTAATCTACTTGTAGACTAATGTGCGACTAACATTATGTCAAATTCAATGACATTAATACAATTTAGATGACATGTGTTTCAACCGAGCTAAAAATATATGCAACTTCTTTTGCCCTCAGAAGCATTCTTTTGCTGAATTTTTGGGCGGTGCAAAGCCGCTGGATAAAAAATGAACTTTTTCACCGATGAATTCATGTTTGGTGGGAGGGTAGGGGGTAGAGATCTCTGCATCAATTCTGGTTTGAAGCTACCAGGTCACTGTAGCCTCTTCCAAGCGTAGGTGGCTGCCATCAAGGTAGCGGTAGAAGTACTCCGATAGCCGACGCAGATTGAGCTCGCTGACTGTGAACTCAAATGGAGTCAACCAGTGCATGACCTAATTAGCAATAGCATCAAGCTTCTTCCCTATTGGACTTGTGCGGACGCCCGGTCAATGTGGAATCGCAGGAAACTGCAATGCCAATGAGCTCAAGAGGGTATCTTTTCCCAAATTTCATTGGATTGGAAATGAGTCGGACCTCCAGTGAGCTCAGCAAGTGCTGATCAACAAGCAAAACTTGTGCGACTGCGTGATCTTTTTGCCTTAGGGAGAATCGTAAGAGGTCCTCCCAACTATTTGCCAAAACTAAAGTCAATCTCATCGCAATTGTAGGTATTTTGATTGGAGCCAGTCCTCCCAACTATTTGCCTAAACTAAAGTCAATCTCATCCCAATTGTAGGTATTTTGATTGGAGCCAGTTCGAATGTCTAGTTGCGTTTTAGAGCTGGACTTATCGACCTTCAGTGAGCTCGTCAAGCGCTGGTCAACAAGCAGAACTTGTGCGACTGAGTAACCTTTCTAGCTCAGGGAGTATCGTAAAAGTTCTTCTCAACAAGTTGCTCATACAAAAGTCAATTTCGCCGCAACTGTAGGCATTTTGACCGTAACCCATTTAATATGTTCACTCAAAGTGCGGCTAAATATTTCGTCGGACGCTCTTTCCCGAAATTGTATGGAGGAAGACGAAGTGGAATCATATTATCATATTTTGAGAGACTGAGACAGAAATATCTCGATAGAAACCCTTTCAGCCAACCCTGAAAAGCGGCCAATGAAGAACATCTTTCCAACTGTTGTTGTTGTAGCGGCAAAATTCCGTTCCGCATAGCCGTTTCCTCGACAGTCGGGTCTACGTAAATGGAACGGAACCGTTTTTTTATCTTTAGCCAACTCGTCGGAATTCTGCCGTTACAACAACATCTTTAGAAGTGGGATCCATCAATTAGGACCAACTCTACGACCTAACAGTGAATATATGTATATGTAGTATGTTAGAATTGGCTCTTACTTCTATGTTTTATGTTTGGCTGAGTTCCTCTTACGCTTTGAGAAGTGTTTCTTGTTGTTATCCGATAAATTGAGGGACTGGTAATTTTTTGGTCGTTTCAGAGAGGCAAATTGATTTCACGAAAAACTTTTTCTTTACAGAAATAAACTCGATGGTTTGGCATTACTTGTGAAGGGGCGTATCATATTAAACAAATGAGATGCTCCTCGCAACAGGAGTCTATTTATATAACTTCAACATATTTGTACTATCAAAAAATATTTCCGAAATCCATGGAATGCCTTTATTTATAAAAAAACTGACTATGCAAGACTCCAATTGAGGTAAAAAACTCAAACCTCGAGTATTTGACAGAATTGGGTTAAGTAGCCGCATATCAGCGATGAAGAGCAGGGCGGAAAGGTTAAGCAGCCAAGCAGTGCCGGTGCGGAACCTCAACTGCAGCAGAGCGCGAGAGGAATGCAGTTAAATATTAGAATGCCAAGTGTTGTTATTTGACCCACTTTTCGCTGCAACAGCAACAACAATAGCAATAAAAATTGCTTTCTGCCTTACTTATGGGTGCTATAAGCCTTTTGGAATTATTTCTTAAAAATTTGTTGTTTTGTAAGCGTTTTCTTTTCATTTGTGCTTGGAAAGCCTCCAAAGGTAAGCACAACGTTTGCACTCGACTGCGCAGCACAAGAGCCGACAATGCGCGCAACTTAATCAAGGCATTTGCCTAAGCGCTTTTGCATATCGCTGTAAGTGCAGCAGCGCTTATATGAAGACTCTGGCAGCAAATAGCTACGAGTTGCAGCTCTGGCGGCAGCGACGCGTGTGTGTTTACTTGCAGCTTTCCAAGCTGATTTTTTAGCATTTAAACCGCTTTTTTGTTATTATAGTTTTTTGAGATTTTTTCATTTGTTAAATGTGCTTTACTATTGTGGGTCTTATTGTTGCTGTTGCCGCCTCCGTTAAAGTTCAATGGTACCGCGCACAGTTCGTATAAGCGTTAGCTGCTCAGCGCATCCGCCACACTTTCGAGTGCAACAACAATTTTTTATTGTTTGGCAGTGCGCGGGCAAAACGTGAAATTAGATCAAAAAAAATTATTGAAAAAAGTGTATAATTTTTGAAACTTATATGGCGGCCAAATCTGGCTTAAGTTTATATACTTGATAGCGGCTGAGTTTCTTTTTTAATATTTTTATTTTTTAATTTTTTATTAAATTTTTTGTTAATTTTAATTAATTTTTATTTTTAATATTTTAATTCTTTTTCCATTTATTTATTTTTTGATTTTTTGATTTTTAAAATTTTTTTTTAGATTAAAAAAATTTTGTTTTTTTACTTTTTTTAATTTTTAGTTTTTTATTTAAATTTTTCTTTTATATACTTTGCCCATAAATTCACTGTTTTTTTCATTGTTGTTGCTGCCAGAAATCTGCATTTTTAAGTTTGCCATTTTTCACTCTCTACACACATACATTTGTATCCATACATGTGTAAGTGCAGGGAATGGCATGTTTTCATGCAGCAGCCGCCTCCAATTCGAGCGCTTATCGCTGCGCTTCTGCTCGATGCCAATTAATTAACTTGGCAGCGTGTTTTTGGCTGCTAACTAGCTGTTTTGCATGCTGTGGCATACTCTGCCGCACATACACACACACCAGCGCAGTGTTGCATCAACCGGCTGACAACAGCTGCCAACCGCGCGCCACATTTCAGCGGCGCGCATAAATATACCGCCAACAAGCGCACTTTCAGCGCTTTTTTCGCTCCATTTTTTGTTGTTATTTTTTGTAGTTTTTGCTTATCTGTTGTTATTGTGTTTTTAGGCGATTTTTCTTGTCAACGTAAAAGAAATTTGATGCGCCCCTCGCGCATTCGCCTTTTTTGTTGCTGCTCCCACTATGACATGAACTTTGCTGCGCGCTTTTACTACGCTTACCACGCTAGCGATTTTTTCTGGATTATTTTCTTTTGTTTTTGTGTGGCTGCACCTCACCTTCGCCTTCAACGCTTTGGTTCAATAAAATTAAATAGCGGATAATGAAGCGCGCGATCGGCCGAACAGAAAGACAAATAGGTGAAATCCCGCGGCTAGCAGAAGATTTACTCATTTACATGCACAAACACACACAAACCCATGCATGTACTTATGCTATAAGCACATGGGTTCATATATATGCATGTGTAGTGTTATGGCCGCCCGCATGGCTGCTGCCGCCTTTGCCGGCCGCACATTTCGGCTCTTCTTCGCGGTCACAACAACAACAATTTGATTTTAATTTAATGTGGCATTGTTTTGTATTTGTTAGTGTTGTTGTTCTTGTTGCTGCTGTTACAAGCAGCTGTAATTTGACCACAAATCCATGTATTGTTTTGTTTTTGTTGCCTTGAAGGTGAAACTTATTTGAAAAATATGCAACTGAAATAAATTATTACTTTTTTATTTCATTATACAGACTTTCTGAAAATGACAACAACAGCAACAAAAAAGAGTTAATTACTGTATATGTTAAATATTTAAGGCTTATAACTACTTTAGTAGACTCAAAGCAGTATCAAGGCAATATCAGTAATAGTAAAATGGAAAGAGAGAGACAGAAACAGGACTTCAAATGTCAGCTCCGATATCTTGAGTCCAAATTAAAGACTGTGGGGGTGTTTAATTAAGCGTAGATATAAACTTTTTTAACAGTTGTTGTAGTTACTTGGTCTTTCTTATGTTAAAAACAAGAGTCTCTTTCCATATTACGAACTTTGAATAAAGAATTTTGGCAACTGAAGAGCTAAGTTATGAAGCTAAGCCAAAAATGTTTTTTTCTCTGTGACTAAGTCTATAACCTGGAGGGATCTATACACTATGTACTTCCTTAGTGAAAATTTAAATCATATTTGAGAATATTTTTCCGAGTCGTTAGAGATATTTTGACCTTCGTTAGGTAAAAATTCCGACAAAATATGAAGCGAAACATAAAAACTTAATCTTTTTCTCCAAAGAGTTTGGAACTTACTTTCAATTATTTAAGATTTGAACGTATCGATGTCATAATCAAGCTGGCAATCTATTTGAAGTTACTATCGCATGAGCTCGATAAGCGCTGGTCAACAACCAGAACTGGAGCCTCAACCTCAACTTCTTGCCCAGAGTGAATCGTAAGAGGTCCTCTCAACTATTTGCTCTTAACAAAGTTAATCTCGCCACAATTGTGTTCTGACTGTACACTCTTCAATAGTCGCACACGCAGCACTGTATGGAGCTCGCCTTCCTCCATACTATACACTGGAATCATTTAGTTACGTTCTTCCCTAGTGTCAGCTTTTCTCAGGTAAAGATTGAAATGACTTGGTGGACCCATCTTAACTGATATTAATTACTTTAACAAATTTGTGGTAAGCTCAAAACACTTCGTCCAACTATTAGGTGATCAACTTTTATGAGCTTTGGGATATCAAAAAGAACCAACGTTGATAGTTGTCTAAGTGAGATCCATAGCGACAAGTATCAACCTTACAACTTGATATAAACTTACCTCCGCTAAAAGTACAGGAAGATCTATCTAAATTGCGGAAGAACAATAATTAAATTGAACAAAAACTCCTATAGTACTTTCAAAATAACCAGCAAAAGTTTTTATTGGTAGAAATACTTCTAAATAAACCGTTGTTTTTGTCGTAACATGTCAATAATACGCAATCATTTTATAATTGCCACGCAGATTGGTATATTTTGAATAGAACCCAAGCAATTTACTTGTCAAAACTGAGCGTACAATTAAGAGAAGATCAACGCAGATAACGAACCATCGCTACCGTTTTAATATGACTCGTTTCATAACAACTAAAAGCACAACTGTTTGATCATTTATAATCCCGAGTTGATGCATCGTTCGGCGGAATATTCTTATGTTGTTAAGTACCAAGTTTAAAGGTATTTCTTTATAAAGTACTAGTAGAGGAAATTCCAAAATTATTTCAAAAATTATTGGTCGATCAATTTTTAATAATTTTTACAATTTTTTTAAAATTATTGATTATTAAAATTCTTCTCACAAACAAAGCTGCATCATATTCCAGCGAAATTCTCTATGCAAAAAAGTGGTTGTGCCACAGATAACGTTTTTGGGGTAAGGTAGGGTGCCATAAAAGAAGTTCGCTCTTGTTGATATTGGATTCTGAGTGATTTCTGCCTCAAGAGATATACACTTTTTCTCAAGTTCTTCCCATATTAATTCATGAAAATCGAAATTTTGAAGGATACATAATAGTAACAAGTATATGAAAATGTTGTCTATGTTCCATGTTTGAAAGTAAGGGACCATTTTGGAGCCTTACTCTTTGTTTGACACTCACAGTTGACGACAGTTTTGACTTCATAAGGGATCACTTAGACCATGGAAACGCCAAACCGAACTGTTGTGGCTCTTTCTCTGTATCTCTATGGAAGAAGATGTGGTGGAAACAACTCAACACTTCCTGTGCCTCGTTTGGGAGGTCAAGACTTAAACACTTGGGAGCGCATACCGTCAGACATCCCACCGAACTGGCGGGAGTTGAAATTAAACGCCTTTTTGCTATTGGACTGTCAAATTTTTTCTTGAGTATAAAGCAGAAACAGCAAAGAAAACACAAAACTCAAGGTAATGTAGCTATTTTGTAAATTAGACTTGGCAGAAGCAGGCCTTAATTTCAACTAAAGATAAAGTCTCTTTGAAGACTCACTGTTTGCGTTTAGCTTTCTAATAATATGCGTTATTCAACCTAAATTTTTTTTTACTAAAGAACATAGTAATGACACTCAGTTCACTGTTCTTAACTACAAAGAATAATTAGACCATCAGAATATCTCCGCTTCCCTCGAAACAGAGTATACATATGTCTTCCTAGACATTCCAAATATCCACTCGCGCATGAATTATTCGAACTCCCCTTCACCTAGTTGAGCAATGAACCTGAAAAGTTGAAAACGTATCTAGAACACTTTTTCCACGAAATTTTATTGCAAAAATGAAATGTGAGTCTGCTTTCCACCGCATTTCTACCACAATTCTATGTGTGCCGCAAGCGGCAAGAGCCAATCAATTTCTACGGCGCTTTTCACTTGACATTTAATTGCGATCATTAAATAGTTTGAATAGAAAATTTCCAAATGCCAGCAATGGCTGTCGATATTGATACACACACACACACGCACAATTAACTGAATATGTGCTAAAAGCCATAGGCGAACGCCAACAGCAACAACACCAACGCGCGGCAGCGGAATTTTGTGTAGCGCGAAGTTGAGCAATTAAATTTCGGAGCGAATTCGGGCAAAGCGCGCGAAGCGAAGAGAAGTGGAAGGGATGTGGAGAAAATCAAGCAAAAAGAACAGCAGCTGCAAATTAGAAGAAATAAAGTGAAACAAATTTAACTAACGCACACATACATATACGCGCTGGTGGCGCAAAAGTGAAAAGCCGAAAACGCTTTCGAAGTGAGCAATAAATGTTGTGCCACAATGAGCGCTGATTTATACAGTTAGCATTTTCATAGATTTGCATGCAACGAGCATTTGTTTATTTGCCACAAAATGTGGCAAGTGAGTGGCGGTGAATGGCAAGGTCGCACGCGCCTCGCTTTAAATGAAATACAATGTGACGCGGTGGCCGTTGCTGTTGTTGTGGTTACTTGTCATAGCCATGTATGGTAGTCAAAACATTAGCAGCTACCACTTTTTTTTATTCTACTTGCATATTTCTTTGGGTTTTGCGGCGGCGGTGAGCGGCTTTGTATTGCGCGCTACCAAATTCCAACGGCGCTGTCGCAGCGCCCATCTAAACTTAATTATTTCGTTGAAACGCTTAAAACGCAGCTGGGCAATTAAGGCGCTGCGCCTTCAGTCGCGCACAAAGCAAAAATATTTCTTGCAAAAAGTGCCG
Source organism: Bactrocera tryoni (assembly GCF_016617805.1). Classification (NCBI taxonomy): domain Eukaryota; kingdom Metazoa; phylum Arthropoda; class Insecta; order Diptera; family Tephritidae; genus Bactrocera; species Bactrocera tryoni. The sequence continues at coordinate 15,079,637 of NC_052501.1, read as the reverse complement.
CGGTAGTTTGTCCATTAAGCAGAAGCGCGCGCGCTGCAATTAAAGATGGTGGAAATTTTTGCTAAAGAAAATGAGGGCTTAAGAACAAGAAAAGTAAAAGGACGCGCATATAAATACAAAAAGAACTCTGTCAATATAAGTTAGCGCTTAAGCGGCAGAAGTTCAAAAGCATTGTTGCGCGCAACGCTCAATTCGCTCACCGCATTTTGCCGCACGCCGTCACCGCCGACCAATAAAGTCATACTCACTGCGCGCTGTCGTTGTCTTTGGCATCGCTGCTTTAGCATGGAATGTGAACCGCTTCAATTAATTACGTTTGCGCGGTTGTGAGAAACTAGTTTTTAACTCAGCGCCGTTGTGCGTTTGCCAGATTCTTTGGTTGCGTAGAATGTCAGCGCGCCTATTGTGCTGACCGCGCGCGCACGCTACCTCTAACGTTTCTTCTACGCGTCGCCCTAAGCGCGCTTATGTTTGTTGACGTGGATGCGTATGCATGCGCGCGCATCGGAATGTGGCAGGTAGTTGCTGTTGAAGCACAACTTTATTACAATTACTTTTGTTGCTTACAGCTTGCGGTTGCCAGCGGCGTTCGGAATGTAGCGAATGTGTTGGCTATAAACCGCATTGCGGTGGAAGTCTTGAAACTGGAGCAAAAAATTAGAAATTACTTTCATGACTTAAGCGCGCGTAGCTGCAAACAGCGACGCCAAGGCGCGCTAAGTATTTGAGCCAGCTAGAGTCTACAAAGCAGCCTGCAATGCACTTGCAGCACAAAAACTATACTATTTTGAAAGGAGCGCTCGACGCGCAGTGCACTCTTTGACCTCGACACGTTTTGGCGCCCGAATTGTGTAAGCACGCGCGCGCGTTCTTGTACCGCAGCCCAACGCGTTCACATGTGTGGCTGGCGCCAAGTAAGCGCTGAACTGTGTTTACTTTTACAAATGCGCAACAGCGCTTGCAACGCTTTTAATTACGCCCATCTCCAATGTACTTGCAACATTAGCCACAAACAATGTTGCCACTTGTTCGCCGCCACATGTTTGCTGGCGCGCCAAATGGTTCTTACTTTCTCATGGCGTGTAAATTGGCCGCGGTCGCGCAACAAAGTATAAAATACCAGGAAGCATTTTTCTTTGCCTTTCGTGCAACTAAACACAATTTCAACTATTGTGTGTACTGCGACTACTTATGTTTCTTCCAGCGAAATGATTATATTACTGGTATGCATTGTGCTTTCTTGTGTTGCGGCTGTTCTTACTCGCCCGTGCGTTCATGTACGCATGCGTGTTCTCGCGGAAGTAAAGTGGTGTAGGCTTGCGCATAGCTTCGCTAGAATTTATATTGCCCTCTGCTCGTTGGCAATTCTTGCCGAGATTCTTGTGGCATTCTGCCAGCATGTTGCTTTCGGTGCCACTTTCTAATGATTTTTAATTGATGTCGGTTGGCATGTGAAGAGGAAAAATTAAGAATTTGCTGTTGAGCTGAGAAGAAATAAGAGGTGAAACCCTGTACTATTAATATTCACGGAAAGAGGAGCTTGGGAAAAATATGCGTTTTTTGTTCATGTTGATTGTTTAAGGCTAAAACGTTTATAAAAAAATATTTTAGTGTAAAAAATTGCCTTTTTATTACAGAATTATGTAAACGTGAGAGTTTAAATTCCACAGATCCGGAAAAGGTCTCACAAGGTATATGCTTGGGATAAGGTATTACTATACTTCTTCGCTACTATCAGCTTTCTTCACAGAACAATCTCATCTGGCTGATTAAGTTGCTGAATAGATACTCATTCATCATTAATATCTGTATATACGAATCGTGAGTCAAGAAGTGTGGCCGCAAGCCTTTTCGCTCGTATCTCGGGAACCATTCGTCCTATGGCCATGATCACATACCATTTCGGTAGTAAATGACGTGACAAATAACTTTTGTTTTATACATTTTGCCATGAGATGCGTATTTCAGGCGCTAGGTAGACAATTTCACGATTTTAGGCGAATTTCCGAAATTTCAAGGCCAGAGTTGGGGTTGAAGATGCAATCCGATCTCAAAACAAAAAGTTTCATTGGAATCAGAAAGTACTAAGGCAACTTTTCCACACTATTAGAAATCCCGAATCGAAAAAAGTCCGGAATCGACCCACCCTAGTGGCCAATCAACCGTCCCGAAACGTGAAATTATCTGCTCACTGCAGTGTTCTATCAAAAAATCAGTTGACCTATGCGTTGTGTGTGAAGTAGCGCCGTCTTGTTGAAACCAAATGTCGCCGAAATCACGAGCTTCAATTTCAGGCATCAAATAGTCGGTTATCACGGCGCGATAACGTTCCCCATTGACGGTTACGTTCTCACGATGATTCCACCGGCCCACAATCTGCACCAAACTATTGCTTTTTCTGGATAAATGACAGCTCTTGAATCTCTTTAGGTTGCTCTTCGTGCCAAGTGCGGCAATTTTGCTTGTTTACATACCTATTGAGCCGGAGATGGTTCTCATCGCTGAACAAAATTTGGCTCGAGAACGTTGTACAGATTTTTTAAGTTTCATCTACTGAGACTTCCTTAGCGTTTTCATCTTTTTTATTATTTAAATATTATTTTCTATTATTTAATATTTTCTTCACAAACTTTACTTTATACTTCTTTCAAAACCAATTTTTGTCTTACAGCTTTTTGTTTAACTACAAAAACTTATCTTCTATAATTAGACTTTATATTTCTGGTTCTACAGAATCGCGTTTATTTTCGTAATTTAAAACTCATAATTTATCTTGCCACGCTTTTCTTGGCATATCAATTTGCATAATCTAATACTTTGGGGCAAGCAACTAAGCAGAAAAGCGAAAAACTAAAAACTTAAAACCAAGAACAAGTATATGTGTGTGTGTGAGTAATGATCGTCTGCGAATACAGAAAACTAATCAATCATTTCGCGGTGTTAATTTACAGAAAAGAAACGAAAACTGCTTCATGCCACTTGCTGCCGCACAAATTGTATTCATGCTAATTCTAAAAGACATACATACATATGTTTATACATATGTATACATATAGGCAAACATAAGAACATTTTAGCATTTTTGTTAAATGATGCGCTCAGTTCAAGTGGACAATCTGCACAATACACATACTCGCATGCGCGTCTATATGTCTGTCTCAGTGTTTATACTTGTAAATATGTATATTTAAATGTTGGATTTGTCATTAATATACGCAAAACGACGCACAAGTGTGACAAATACAAAGTTCTTTTAACGAATTTGACAGTGAGCAATTGTTTGCGGCAAAATTTTTGACTATTCTCACAGCCATTTGTGTACATACACATAAAATCTATACAAATGTTTATTTATTTGTGCTATTAGTTAGCTTGTATTGACTCAATTTCATTTATTGCCATTTAAAGGCAAGTGCCGATTCAGCAGATGACAATAAAAATACGCAAACATGCTTGCTTTCACACACACACTACATGCCCTGTAGGAAATGTTGCGCTAAGCTAAGAAATTGTTTTAAACTACAATTATTATTTTTTCATTACAAAAATAGTATAAATGTGAAGAAATATCAATAAAAATTTGCAAATTTATGGAATTTGTATTGAGACTCAAAAATTTTGGGATTTTCTGAAAACAACTTAAGGGGGTGTTATAGTCTAGAAATAAAAAAAAATTAATTTTTTTTGCATATTTTCAAGGTTTAACTGTTCAAGAATGTGTCTACAAGCGGATTTTTTAACTTTAAGTTATTTTCAAAGATACTTATAGCTACATATGTATTTTGCTGACTCGGCATTTAAACTGTTTTGCTCGAAACTGAAAACGTTTCCTCTAAACTGTCTGTTTCAAAACGATACCCATCATTTCTCAGGTTCTAAGTACTAGACGGATTTACCTGAAATTTTTAGATTTTTTTTATATAGAATTCTCTATGTCTGGAACGTCAAAAGCACCTAGCAGTATATTAGAATTTGCTAATATGCTGGGATTAAGTGTGTCGTTGTGACTTAGAAGAGGGCACAATAGACCTTAGGTCGCGTTGCAATCTTCGTTGATTTACGTATCTATGTCTGGAACTATACATATTCTAAGACTTAAATTTTTACTAATTTTACTATTTTCTTGAAAAATTTTCGACTTTATTCTCAATTAATAATTTTCTTAGGTTGCCGTTTCCTAGGAGAATTGAAATCGAGAGTATGGTCACGTGCCAATTTTTTTAAGACCACTCCCTTTATCAGCTGATAATTTTTGAAATTTTTATGTTAAAAAATAAGTAATAATAAAAATATCTAAAGTACCCGTATTAATTGCCTTTCATTACGACAATTCAAAAATTATCTGAAATTCGTACCTCTACACCAGAATATCCCCTTTAAGGGTTATATTCACTTGCAAGTCAGAAAAAAAGCGTTTTTTGTGAATTTTTTTTGAAGAGCCATTTTGTTTAATAAATAAATTGATAAAATGCACATTTACAGAATTTAATGTATTTTAATATTTTCCGATTTATTTTGAAAAATTTTTGTGACGGGATTAACCCGTAGCCGACCTCCAGGGGTACACTTGAAGAAAGATGTCTGACGGTGAGGAAGATTTTCTTCTGCTTGAAATTAACACAAATCCAAAAAGTCAAAAGAATTGTTATTATAGATGAGTACAGACAACGATTAAAGAATTAAACGAAATTTTAATTTTATCAAATTGCCGAACAAAGTCGGCTTTTTACAATACTATACTTCAAAGGTGCCTAAAAGTTCGAAATTGTTAACGACAATATTATTACTTGAAACATTAGCGGAAAATTTTTAAATACAAGTATATATCTAAGGAGGTCGTGTGAAAATTTCAAGCCTATTAGTAGAGCCGTTCCGGAGGGATTTTCCTCATCGATTTTGTAAACAGTGTTTCGGAAAAGCGCGTTTAAAGTTTTGGGAGGAGATTACACTATGTTACTGCGTATCGTAAAAAAAAATCGAAAATCGCTGTCAGATATAATAATCAATATATAACCATTTTATAACCAAAACTCAAATTTTGTTTCAGTATAAGTGGTTTATTTATATCTATTTTCCTTCGCCTGTAAAATTATGAAAAGTGATGTTATGTTATTTTGCATTTTAGGTGCAAAAAAAAAACGATTTTTTAATATTGGTTATTATTGCTATATTAGGAATAAGTAAGGGCTATACTAAATAAAATATATTAAGGCAAATAGACCTTATATACAGTAAAATTACGGATTTTGAAAGAGAAACAAACCTGAAATATTTGAAATAAATATCAGCACTTTCCTACAGGGCATCAAGCTGTACACATTTTAATAGTTTCAATTAACGCGAAACTGTTTTTAATTCACTAAAAAATTGAAACAAGTGACTCAGTTGTATGTTCATAAAATTGTATATACACACATTATGCACTACTATCTACAAGTGCACATATGTAAATATATTTCATTCTATACAAACTTTTGTCGATCTAATTCTCGCTAATCTTTTCTTCGATATCGAAAGCTTTTATTCAGCATTTTGCTGCTGCTTTTGTTCTGCGCACAATTTTCATTTTATTTGCTGTTTAATTTAATTTTATTTTTGTTTATTTATTGTTTTTGTTGAGTTGAACACATGTTGTCGTAGTTGAGCTGTGCTGTTGCTGATGATTCAGTTGTGCTGCAGCCGATCGGCTCGCTTTGCATGCCAGGCGTATGAGTCACTTTGGTGCGCACGCCATGCAGCCGGCGTTTGCTGACTGGCCTACCAACTGCCTTGGCTGCGAATATTGCTGATTTTTATTTAATTTAATTTTATTTTATTCTCATGCATCTTCATAGACACTGCAATTGTTGTGCAACGGTGTCTTAAACAAAAAAACATATTCAGTTTTGCGTCATCGGCTGCATAGTTGAGCATTTATTATCAATGATGACTTTATGTTATTATTATTAAGATTATTAAGAACAAATAGAAATGGTAATTCATATGCCACTCAGGTCAAAAGTGGCAATAAATATACTACAACATTTTCTTAGTAATTTTGGAATTCCCAATTGGAGCTGCTTGACTTTTCCTCATCACCATATTTATAATAATATCAGAAAAAGTGCAATTGATTCTATCGATTAGAACGGGTGATCCTGGAGAAATACTTTTTCCAGTAGCCTTAATAACCGACTATTTGATGCTTAATATTGAAGGTCATGATCTTGTCGAAAATTGGTTTCAACAATTGGTTGGATTTATTGAGAGAACACTTCAGTGAGAAGATCATTTTACGTTTTGGACCGATCAATTGACCACCAAGATCGAGTGATATCACACCATTAGACCTTTTTCTTTGGGGATATGTGAAGTCAATCTCGTTTCGGTTCAGGCTTTGGAGCAAAATATCACGCGTGTCATTACCAGTCGAAAGATTCTAAGGAGTCATCGAAAATGGGACTCAACGGATGGACCATCTGAGATGTAACTCAACATTTGAAAGAGATAATCTTGAAAAAATACTTGTAAATGCCAAAAAATGTTCTTTCGAGTGATAAAAAATATTCCCCATTAAATTTGAAGTTTCTGAATTTTTTCTTTAAAAAAGTAGGGAACCTCGATATAGATCACCCTATATATAGTATTATATTATTTGATTTAAAGCCACTATTGAGACCAAATCTATCTTTAGTCTATATTTGCACAAACAAAACCAAAGTATTAATTTATCATAAACCATGGGTCATTCCTTAAATTCTTGAAACATCTGATCAAATTTGACCCAGACTGATAAAAAAAAAACTACATTTTCAGGAATGATGCGTTTGATCAATTCAAAATACCAAGCTACATTGTCAAGCATCTATTTTTTGATCTCTACTTAACGTCGTTTTTGTAAAGTCTCCGGTATTTTTTTACGAGATTGATACACTTTATACCCAAATGTGTTGAGTCGATCCATAAAAGATGTTAGGTGCTTGGCATTCTGTCCTTAACATTTTCGATGTTATTTTTCAATCTAGGGAAAATCTTTATCGATTAAATTGGCGCATGCAGTTTATTCATATGTACCGGTCCGGGTCAAATTTGATCACATAGTGTACTTTTAATTTTAATATTGATGTAAGTTTTTACTTAAAGAGGTATCTTTGTCATTGCTATACTGCATTAATAATTCTTGACAAGGAGTTTAGCTTAAATACATATTTCTGAAGAAAAGCTACACTTGGCTGAGTTTTTCTTCGAAGATTTAAATCTATTGAAATTTATTTTATGGTAGAAGAAGGTTCATTAGGATAAATTACTCAAAACTGATGTAAGGCCTTAAGCAAAGTGATGTTCGATTTGAAAATTATTAACCAGACCAAATAAGCAGACTTATTTTCTTTTCGTGAACTCAATTATGAAAGTCTCGATTTGAAAATAAGCTGAAGTGATTTTATGCATAAATAAATATGTTTTATATAAGTATCTACGAGGGCCTTTGAGTTCTTAAAGCGTGGAACCATACGAAATTTGACATAATTTTGATTAAAAAAGCATTAATTCTCTGAAAGTTTTATGAAAAGAAGATTCGGACACAAAATTGTGCCAATAAGGTTTAGAAATGAGTTGAAGACAGATTAGGGAATGAAAGCAATGAGTTTAAAATTAGAAACGAAAATTTTTTGGAACCTAAAAAATTGAAGATTAGATTGATCCAACAGTGACGACATTTTTATGACTTCCAACTTCAAAAAATTTTTATAAAATTAAAAAAAAAATATTTTCAAAATTATTTCCCATAAATATTACATTAGTCTGGCTTCAACTCCACATTCAGTTACAATCGATCGAATTCCAGGTGTCAAAAAAGCAGTAACTTACCCATCAATCTTTCAAACCTAATTAAGGAGCTTTAGAACTCTTTAGAATTCTCCAAATACCACACTTAACCACAAATCAATTTAAGGAAATTTATACACAGAACAGCGAATTGAGACTCGATTAAGCGTGCAATTACTTACCAATTGCTATAAAAGTGTAAATTAGAGCAGAAATGTGGACAATAAACGTGACGGATAGCGATCGCTGCAAGGAACATAAATCGAATCAAGCGAATTAGCGACGGAGACGAGCTTTAAAGTGAGCCAAAGAGGAAGCTTTGATGCTTTGAATAGCGATGGCATAACAAAGTGTATATATGCATATGTGTGTGTATGTATGTATGTATGTAACTATTGTACAGTTACCGAATTTACTTTCGAAATAGTGGAAATTGTCACTGTTAACTGATCACCACAGCGCTGCCACCTGCAGACATTTTACATGTGCTTAAAATAAAAAAAAATTAAAATTAAATTTGTGTTTATATGTATGTATTTGTGCACATATACATATGTCGAATTCGATGCATAGCGCAAATGACAGACAATAAATGATCAATTACCTAATCGATTAAATGAAAGCGCTCAAAGGTCTGTGAAAAAACGAAAAATTCACAGATTGAGCAAATTGTAGTGGAAAGTGATAAAAATTATTAACTTTTTTATAAAAGAAAATATTTGAATTTGATGTGCCATAAATAAAAAATGTAAAAAAACTGAGCGAAATTAAGTAAACAAAAATAAAAAAATGAGTAAAAAATAAAATAACTAAAAAAATTTGTATTAAATTTTAATCGTAAAACTGGGTACAATAATACCTCAATATCTAAAACTCCCCAAAATATAAGCAAAACAAAAATTTAAAATTCTTGTAGCGAATCCACAAAAGCTCCATGCAAATCAAGCGGTTTGCTGGCATCAATGGAGAAACGCCAAAAGCATTAGAAACGCTGCCAACGAAAGGAAAAAAGCGCACGGCACCGGCAGTGGCACCTGGTCATTGCAGTGGGTTAATGAACTGCGGCATGTGGCGTGTAGTTAGCCTCAAGTGCTTACCGAATACATACATACATATATGGATATATCTTTATACACATACAAAAATAAAATATATATATTTACATGCATCTAAGGCATATATGTATATATGCTTGTTTGTATTATTTATATCAATCTATTGTTGCTCTTCTCTTTCGAAATCGCCAAATGTGCTGATTGAAGCTTCAGTGAGTGGTAAGGGGCAAGCGGTGGCGTGCAAATTTCGTTTGCAAATTCTTTCGCCGTTTCGCAATTTCTTCTCTTCTTCTTTAAACTGCCTTTAGCTTGCTTGAATCTCACTCAACACACCGCCAATTTCGGATTTCTTTACTGCCTTTATCTTTGCAAATATTTCGCTTGCGGTTATAAGCATTCTTTAGCGCGTGTTTATAACAGTTATGAATTTGTTTTTAATTTTTTAATTAGTTATAAATGTAGCCTCACATTATTTTCTGAACTAGCGAAAAAATATTTTAGGTCTGTGGATTTCTTGAGACTTTTTGATGCTTTGATAAAAACAAAAATTAAAAATATAACAAAATATAAATCTAATAATGATGCTCAAGCTGCAACTACATTTATTGGAATTGGTTCTTCTGTTTTGTTTTGCCAAATAACAAAATAACCTATTTTTAGTGTAAAAGTATAATAAAGCCTTAATTATAAGTAAAAATTAAAAAATAATAATAATAAATTAAAACATTATTGTATAAAACAAAAACCAAATTTAATTAATAAAATTATTACTTAAATTTTTAATAGGGTTGCCACCTTTTTTAAATACTTAACTAATGACTTATAAATAAGACAAAATAAAAAAATAATAAAAAACTATAAAACAAAATTTAAAATTTTTTTCAAGTAGGGTTACAATCTTTTTTTAAATTTTCAACTGCTGACTAATAAAAAAGACAAGAAAAATACGCGTTAAACAAAGAAAATATAATAAAAAAAACTAAAAGAAAATAATAAATTTTTCTAAATTTTGTTTTACAGTAAAAGTAAAATAAAAGCTCGAATTATAAAAAAAAAATTAAAAAATTAATCGTAAAAAATTTAAAAAAAAATTATAATATTTTAAAACATTAAATGTATAAGTTAAAAAACAAATTTAGGTAATTAAATTCTTAACTTTTTCAAATTTTTTAAATAGGTTTGCCACCTATTTTTAATCTATGAACTTCTAACTTATAAAAACGACAAAAATTATACGCGTTAAACAAAAAAATGGGTTAAAGGATTAAATTTATAACAAAAACATTAGTTTAATTCTTTTTAAATAGGGTTACCAACTGTCACCTTTTATGTCTTTAGTTCAGCTACTGATTTTCAAAGAAAACAGCAAAAAAAATTTAACTAAATGAAGGTTGAAAGAAGAAATGCATATAAAATACTTGTAAAGTTGAAAAAAAAATTTAGTAGGGTTACCAACTGCTTTTGTATTGAAACTATATAAAATAAAAAAAACAGCGTTGATCTAAGCTATAATACACTTCACTGGCGGTATTTTTTCGCATAAATGCGTTAAACAAGATTTTTATTTTGTTTTTGATCGGTCCGTTTATATGAAAGCTATATGTTATGGTCGTCCGATCTAAGAAATTCGATCGCAGCTTGTAGTGCTATCTTGCATAATGATCTGTGCCAAATATAGTGAAGATATCTTGTCAAGAAAACAAGTTTTCCATACAGCGACTGGAGTTTGATTGTATAGTTGTATGTCTGTCAGCTATAAGCTATAATTATGTGATCCATACAATTTCTCCAAAAAATGCATTATAGTCTTAGGCTTTAACCCGTATCAAAGTTCGAGAAGATATTTTCTCAATGAAAACTCTTTCCATACATGCAATAGACTCCGATCGTACAGTTTCTATGACAGTTATACGCTACAGACATCCGATATCGGCGGTTCCTAACAATGAGCAGCTTCTTGAAAAAAAAAGGACGTATGCAAAATTTTAGACCGATATCTTAAAAATTGAATGACTCGAGTACGCCAATTTGAGATTCCAAGTATAGCCAGATCCTTCTCCACCTGGTCTTTCAAAGGAGGTCTTTTTCTTCCTATGCTTCCCGAAAAGATGGTGAGTGTCGATCATCTTTTCACGGGTCAAACCTTATATGCGATGTTGAGGAGACTTATCCCACGGTAGTTGGTAGAAGTTGTGGAGATTCCCTATTTGTGGATTGGGCAAATTCCAATCGTCGGGCATGCTTTCACCTCATCAAGCTGATTATTTATATATTTATTTTAAAAGGTCTCCGACGTTTCCATCTTGCTCTTTTTGACTTCGTGATCTGTTCTGGACATAATAATTAATATTTTGAGATAAAAAAAAACACATTTTGTTAATTTTTTAATAAAAGCATTGCTCAAGTAAATATAGACTTTATTTCGAAAAAGACTGTAGAGAGAGCACATATCATAAAAAAGATCATATATAGAATTTTGCCAGATCTGCAAAAACAAGTCAATCCATCCGCCTGGTTTTAACGGCCATAGAAATACTTCAAAACCTTTGTTTACTATTATTTCAAGCCGCTGCCAACAAAGCGGCACTAATTTAGCAGCAGAAGGTGATTTTAGAAGTTGTTTTTGTATTTTATTAGTTTCACTGGTCAGTGCACTCTCGGTCTGGTATACTGAAGCAAGCCTACTCAGCGAAGCATTACCGCCACGCTACAATGTATAATTGAACATTTCTTAATGAAAAGGGAAACTTTTATGGTTTATATTTTCCTTTACTTGGAAAACGTGCAAGCTGGCTAAAAAATAGGAAAAAAAGTAACTATTGATGGATTAGAAAACGAAACTGAAATTGCGGCACAAACAGACTGACTCTCGTGCGCTAAAAGTCAGTTGCAAAGGGTATTAACTTCTCAAGGCCATTTTCATGAGATGTGTTATCTCGCAAATAGAGCAAGCAACTTTTATTTTCATTTATAATATTTTTTATTCTGTAGAAAAGTACACACATTTTCTTTACGAGGAATAGTATTTTTGACTGACCAACAAGGTATACACCTGACACATGTACCTTCTTGGTCAGTTAGCGAATAACATTCAAATTTATTTTCGAAACGCAATAGTGCCCTTAAAAATATTTTTTATTGCTTATATAGCTATATAATAAAGATATTAATATGTATGTATGCATATACAAAGCGCACTTGCTTGTACGTGCTCACAAGTATTTTGTCCTCCACTTTTCTTAAGTACTGTTGCCCTTGTGTCAAATGCTGTCAATGCGCTTGGCCTTTACACTTTCAATATTTTTTCTTCGAAATTCATTATTTTTCGACTTTTATCGTTTTTGGTTTTTTATATGTTAACGTATATTCATACATATTATATATAGAGTACTTTCTTTTTTACCTTTAATATGCTTTTTAACAGTTTTTTTTTTAATTATTTTCGAATTTTAAATTGAAATTATGTTTGTTTCATATATTTTTACTTTCCTTTTGCTATTTAAGAACTTTTTTTATTATTGAGTTAACTGGGTTAACAGTCCATGTCAAAATACCATCTCAAAGGAGGGTTGATATAAGAGAGCAAGAGTCCGTTTTACCTTAATGAGAACCATAAAAATGACGTTTGTCAGTTATGTGTATAATGTTTCGATAAAATATGATAAATAAGCACATCCATAGCTTGAAGATAAAGTAAATGATTATTGTTAAGTGCTACTTAACGGTAATGTTTTCTGAAGGTTTAGATTATATACTATACTGTAAGACTTTTATATGCATTCCTACCATGATATTGAGAAAGAAACGGCCCATTTTATTCTGTTGAATTTTCTAGTTTCAAAAATATATACATAACTACGTCACAGGCTGCTTAAGTGCAGTTCGCCTCACATTTCAGCAATTAACTAACTTTAACTCGACGTAACTGCCAGGCAACTTTGTTAGTAATTCAAAGTTAAAGTGATACTAGGGACATTTGCGGGATTATGTTTTAGCATAACTTAATTCTTATGGTAAGAAATTGAGGTTTAATGATAAATATGAAACCATTTTGAGTAGAAAAAAGCTGGCTTGTTAATTTTTCTTAGGAGGTACCATATTGAAAATAAAATTGTGCCAGACAAATCCCAAATAACTGGTCATCTAAGTCAAGGTATGGTTTAGTGTTGAGTATCGTAGTTAAAGTTTAGAAAAAATGTTACTTGTTCTTTGATTCATTTAAACCGATCAAGACTATCTTTTGTGGTTATTGTTTGTATTTCCTCTGAACTACAAAAAAATGTCACCCGAAAGGGGTTTTAAGTTAGCATTAGACTGTGCAAACTTTTATGTCAGCTATCTTCTTATCTAGACGTTAGACTTAATGAGAGAAGCATATTTTTTGAACCCTTATACCCTAATTCTTTACTAGATCCTGTTACTTTGGGCAGCCAAGGTTTAGTGAAAAGTCCCTGGCCTACCATAAAACAATTTTTGTGTAGTACTTTTATAGTACAATTTGTTCTTTGCTTCAAAAATAGGCTTTAGCTTCGGTAATCACCTCTTCATTCGACGAAATTTTTTTTGCCAGCAAGCATTGGTTTGAAATATGAGAACAGGAAATAGTCGCTTGAGGTCAGACCTAGAGAATACGGTGAATGCAAAGCAATTCGAAGCCCATTTAATGGATTTTTGTCATCGTTTTCACGGACTTTTGGCATTGGCTTGGTGAAACAGCTCTACCTTTTTCTTTTTTCCACGCTTTGGAGCTTGTTCATAGTGAGTAGTTCACTCGGATGACTCTCGATTGGATTTTGGAGTGAAATGATGTAGCCATGCTTCATCCATGGTCACATATCGATGCAAGGGCTCGGGTGTATAGCGCTTGAACATCTTCAAATACTGCTCCGAATTCTCAACTTGTCATTGTTTTTGGTCAAAAGTGAGCTCGCGAGGCACCCACTTTGCACTGAGCTTTCTCATACAGAAATATTCGTGAATCATATGATTTACACATTCAGTTGATATCTTTAGGGTGACTGCTATCATGAACAACTCCCTTTACGGTTATCCACAATTATTTTGTGGACTTTTTCGATATTTTCATCATCTTTGATGGTCATTTCACCTCGTCTAAGCTTATCATTATCAATCCTTGATGGTTGATATTTCTGGGGTAGTAGTGGTAGTCATCAAGTCAATTTTTTGCTTCAGTTGAATTTTTTCTTTCAAAAAAGTAATATTTTATCAACACGTGAAATTTATGTTTATCCATTTTTTCACAATAACAAAAGCTGTTTCTCTCAAAATGGCATAATTCATTAACCAATGATCCGACAGCTGTCAAATTTATACACACGTCTCTTAAAGGTTAGAGCTAACTAAAAATCATATGGACTTACTTCTAGTAGCGCGATATACGTATATGTCAAGTCGGGGACTTTTCAGTTGAATATATGTAGGTATATACATATATTTTGAATGATCACATCTTATTTATGACTAATATAGATACTCTAAAAGTCAAATTAAAGTAGGGACCTATGTATTTCCACAAGATACTATAGAGCTATTAACACATATATTAGGGTGGGTAAAACGATTATTTTTTCGCTTGGCACCCTGAAATATAGGTTCTTAGACATTTTTCAAAAAGTCTCTCCACGTATGAGCTCTTAATTGGAACGGGACGGTCTTCTAGCCTTACAAATTTCTATTTTGTACTAATGTCAGAAAGAAAGATTCATATCTCGCTTCCAACTACTTGAAAACAATTCTCGGTTCATAGATTTTGAATGAAATTGAATGCTCCTCAAATTTGGATTTAATATTCACAGCATAGTAGGGACCTATGCACGTGTGTACTCCAGATATTGTAGACCTATGAACATATATATTTGGACTCGAAATATTACGATTTCGATATAAAATTCTTTTTCGAAGGTCGAGCGATTTAGTAATTTGAGTTTTGATATTGAAAATAGTAAAGTAATTCTAGTCTAATTGGGCAAGAGCCGTAATATTAACCAAATACGCTCAATTTCGCACATAACCTCACTTCTTGTATGCCAGTACCTGATAATAATGCGAAAATACATTCACATCTATATATGTATGTTAGTAAATGGGCGCGTCCTCTTGCTATTTATTCGCCACAATTTCTTTCACATCTTCTTATTATTGACCTGCTTTCTATCGAGCGCTTATCATCAGGCGCTGCTGATGCCGCCAAGTTCTAGAACTCGAGCGCTGACACTGAGGCATGGCACGTCTGCATCCATCAAATTGCGGCCAGCAGGGATTAACGCGTACACATTAAGAGCACAATACATACAACACACATGCGATTGTTGTTGTTGCTATGCTGCTGACTGGTGCGCGTGCCACAATGCGCAGTCGCTGATTAATCACAAAATTCTTAGACGCAGACATTGATGAGTGGCCAGCAGGCAGCAAGAGCAACAAAGATGAAGTCGTAGAAATCGGAGACGAAACAAACAACGAAAACAAATGGGAGCTGTGTGTACGCACAAGACAGTGCACTTTGCCACACGCACGCATGCGCAGAGCACCCATCACCACCGACCGCCAATTGCGGGTAATTACACGAGCTGAGAAACCGGCGTTGAGGTGAGAAACGACAGCAAGTAGCCTACAATGTGCGCACAGTTTGTGGCACGCTCCGATGGCAGCATGCATCACGAGACCGACCAACCGCCAGTGCAAGCAAGATTTGGTCATTTGGTCAGCGGTTAAAAGATTAGGAGGCGGCAATTTCAATGATGTTGATGATTTGGAGCGGCGATGTTAGCGGCGCGATAGCGTGCATGGCAGAGGAAGCATTCAGTTTGAGGTGTGCGCAACTGCAGACGCATTCATGCCACATGGATTGATTGGTGCATAGCTTGAGTTGAGTAGCGGTGGTTAGGTTGCTGCAGCAGCAACAATGTGGCAATAAATTACTTTTGGATAAGATTTAATTTTATCTACTAGTGGAGCAGAGTCATGATTGAGCGCCAAGCGGCGAGCGTGCTCTTAAATGAGATTAATTGGAAACGGTCGGAGCTTGAGAATTGGTGCGGGTTCATGCAAGCGAAGTGATGGCCAATGAGGGGGAAATGCAGATTGAGCGATGAGAAAACCCAGATTGATAAGTAATTGAACTGGGCTAAATAGCGGAACCACACTGATTGACTTAATTTATTTCGAAAAATAAAACCAAAGAAAAAAATACTGCCGCAATTAATTAAGTTTGTAACAGAAACAGGGAAGATTGAGCTAAATAATTTTTAACGCAATTAGTGTATTTTATCGATTTTTTCAATTCTTTTGTAATATGAGTGATATATTTTAAATATGATTTTGGTTTTGTTTTTACTAAAACTTTTTTAATAATATTTTTTACAAAAGAAAGATTTTAATTATTTAATTATTTTTAAAATTTCAAAATGAAAAAAATATATATTTTTTTTACCAAGTGACATCCGTTCACATACAGTCAGAGTCTGAATTAATTTCTCTCAAGATTAAGGAGTTATTAAAGCTAACATAAGTCTCAGTCTCTTTATAAATACTTAAGTTCATCAGACAGAAAGGTGTTTTTCGGAATTAATGAAACTATAATGAATTTTAGTAAATTATTTATAGTTAAGATCCGATCAAATTTGACTCGGACTGTCAAAAAAAAAACAAATTTTCAAGTAAACGTGGATTGTCAGGCTCAATTTTCTAGGTTTTTGGTCCTACAAAACATTTTTAGGTTTACCAACCTCCATTGTCGTGAATTTTAGTCAGCCCGCTGTTGATGATTTTGGTTAGGTTACACCTTTTCAAAGAAGGAAATTAGGGTTTCGGTTACTAGTTTTACCCTAGGCTTGGTTGATCTGTTCAAAAATATCAAATAGTTTTTCTACAACTTTTTAAATATTGTTTTTGATACACAAAAATAAACATGAATCGTAGAAATGAAGTCCATGCATATATATTCAAAACCTTAAAACAAATTAGTTAGATTAAGAACAAAACCTAAATGTGAACCTTCTATTGATTTTAAGATCCTGTAGAGCTGAACTTTGCGTATTTTCACATTATTTTTATACTCAAAATTTAATAAAAAATGTTGTACAAGGTTGAAAAAGTATTAGAAAAATATTTGGAAATGAATTTTGATTCTTTGGTTCGGCAATTGATCGATTAAAAATTTATTTTTTGCTTAATTTTTCCTAAGTTCCTATATATTCCATACTTTTCGACTACTACAAAATTTCGATTAAAATTATCGATTATAATACGGAAATTACCGAAGATTTTAACATTTTTAAGCCAATTATTGCTAGTAATGTTTATCGATAGCTCGATATTTATGGTCTTGATCGAATTTAAACAATTTCTGATTAAAATTATCGATTATAATACCAATATCACCGATGATTTTAATATTTCTAAGCTAATGATTTCAAATAATAAATATCGATAGTACGATATTTTTGCTTTTGATCGATTTTAATTTGATCATTATTCTGCTACCAATCAATTATCGTATTATTATCGATTATAATGCCGATATTACCGATGTTTTCAATATTCTTAAGCTAATGATTTAAAGCAGTGTTTATCGAAAATTCGATATATTTGATCTTTATTGATTTTAATTCAAGCCTTTTTCTGCTACCAAACAATTATCGCATTATTATCGATTATTATACCGCTATTGCTGACTTTTTTAATATTTTGAAGCTTGCTAAAACTATTTGATCGATTTAATACGAGGATTTTTCTACTTCTAAACAATTATCGATTATAATTATTGAATTATTATCGATTATAATACCGCTTTGCCGATGCTTTTAATATTCTGGAGCTAATAATTGCTAAAAATATTTATCGATAGTTCGATATATTTGGTTTTGATCGATTTTAATCGGAAAAATATATTTTTTGCCTAATTTTTCGTAAGTTTCTTCATAGTCCCTCTTTTTCTACCAAAAATGAAATGACTGTAAAAAGTTATTCAGAATTTTGGCAATATTTTTGCATTTCAGTATTTAGCAAGACTGCTTTTACATATATCGACTATAATCGTGAAAGCGGTATCTACGACATTAAAGAAACATGATATATGTATAATCAATCGCTTTCAAACAGCATAATGCTTCCAAAATACTTTTGTTCAACTAAATCTACGGGGTTATCAAACGAGTGTCTACACTTTCGATTATCGTTTTATCGGTGGTATGAAAATTGCTTGTGGGACTAGTAACTCCAGCTTTAAAATCTTTTTTCTGTGTTTGCTGAATTGGAGCTTAGCACCCAAATATACATATATATTTTCATCAATATATTCGATATAAATACATATATATGTATATATATATGTGTATCGCAGAGACCACCTGTTTCATGCCGGTTATTCAACGACTAGGATCTTGGAATAACAAATAAAACTTAGTAAAGCTTCCTGAACTATATTTTAGTAATTAATTTTATATTTTGATCTTTTTATCAAAGCTCTTTCAAGAGATTTTAAGAGAAAGGAAAGAAATAAACCTTAAAGGGTCATTACTTATATATTGGCCTGTCTGTATATAGTCCCTCAGTTTTTGAAATATCGCGCTGAAATTTTGCACACATGCTTTGCTCTTTAAGAAACTAATTATTGGTCGGAATCAACGATATCGCATTACTATAGCATATAGCTGTCATACAAATTGAACGATCAAGGACAAGTTCTTGTATAGAAAACTTTTTTATTTGACAATATATTTTCGCCAAATTCGACAAGAATCACTGCTTTAAGTAACGCTATAATCTCCAAACGAATTTTTCATATCGGACCACAATAGCGTATAGCTGCCATACAAACTGAACGATCGGAATAAAGTGCTCGTATGAAAAACTTTTCCATTTGACTATATATGTTCACGAAATTTGGCATAAATTATTGCGCAAGGCCTTGCTACAATCTCCGAACATATTGCTTAGATCGAACTACTATAACCTATAGCTGTCATACAAACTGAACGATCATAATCAAGATAAGATCTTCATACAAGATTTTTGTCGTAGTAGAAATATTAAATTTAGCTGGTTTAGCAGGTGTTACTATATCTACTTCTAAATTGAGTAAGTTCACTTTTTTGTAAAATCTTTGTTTTTACCGAAAAAGCCTTAAAAAAAGACATTAAACAAAATTTTTAAGTAATCAACTGAAGAAGGCAACTCAAGTCGTACAAGTATATAATGAAAACATATGTCTATATGAATGTTTCCCAAACAGCAGCTCGAGTTTAAGTGCGACTTTTATGCAATCCATTATACAAATGCACGCAAAAGAAGTTCACACCGTCGCTGGGCACAGCCGAAGCCCTGCAGAGGAAACCCACGGCAGAGCATTCTATGGTTAATTGAACTTTTTACCGCCTCAACGGCATTCTTTAGATAATCACAACAACACAAGCAAAGGCAAAAGCAAAAACCAACAAAGCGGCAAGAGGGTTTTTTAGCACTTTCGTATATGTATGTGTGAGTGTGTGTGTAGGTTAAAGCTAATATGCCTGCCCAGTGGCGCAGCGGCTTGCAACCTGTCCCTTCAAGCAAATAAAAAGTCTACACGGAATCACACTCAGCACAAGAAAAAAGCAACAACAAAGTCATGCATTTTGCAAAAGTTGCCAAGTAAGAAAATGTGAAAAAGTGTGGGAAGGCAGAAGAAGAAGCTGGTGAGTACCGCGAGTTGCACAAATGAATGGTGCGTTGCGATGCAGCAGCCTTTGTGGTTAGGTTTCTGCGCATAAATATCTATGTAGATATGTAAGTTTGTTGCCGCTTGGTTGTTGAACCATTGTTGCACCAACACACATATGAAATTTTCGTTTCAACTTCGCAACACATGCCTGAATACCCTCATATATGTATGTATATCTTCGTTTATATACATATATAGATATATAAGTTGTTGCTTTTGTTTTTGTTTTCGAATTTCCATTTTTCTCCTTTTTTGTTGCTATATTTACGCCGTCGACTGTAGCACAGTTCACCGACAATTGGTCGCAATGACCTTCAGAAAGACAACCAGTGTCCAGAACAACAACATGAACAGCAAATAAACGAAGGCCAAATGGCTGCCACAACTTCAAAACCAACAACAACAAACGCAGCGAATGAGCCTGATGTTGTTTTTGAAGTGGTGGAAGAGTTGAGATGTTAAGGTTGATGTGGTTGCTACATATTCTTGCGGTCTCATAAACGTCAGCGGCATGCAACGGCAACCTGTTTGACGGCATTGTGGAAAATTGCGCGCACAAACACATATGTACATGTATACATACTTATACACAATAGTCCATATAAATTGCGCCACTGCACCCCCTCCGACGCCGTCTCTACTCTTTATACTCCTCAATTCTTCTTCTTCTTCTTCCTTTGCGCTTCTGCTTACAATTCTGCCTAATCGCACCTGCTTTAAAGCGTTGGCGGCAGCGCGTAGCACTTATTATTTGTCTTCAACTGCTGTTGTTGTTTGTGCCTCATCGTAAGCTGCCACAAAAGTTCATTTTTTATATAAATTCATGCACGTGTATATGTGTGTGTGTGCGTTTGGCCGTAAAAATTCCCCACTTACCTGCGAGAATTCACATTTCAGCGCAGCGAAATGCCATGCGCGCGCTCAGCTGCCCCAGCGCGTCTGCTGCTCATCTCCATTGCCGCTTCGTTCATCTTGTTGCATGTTCAATCTTTCATGTCAGCTTTTGTGGTTTTTGCGCTGCAACATTGTTGCATTCAAGCATACTACAAGCATATAGTCAACATGCGCTGGTAGAAAATTGCCACCATTGTATTTATATGGCAGCATTGTAGCATGTTGCAAGTAAGTATGTTGGCCGCTTGCATGTGAACATGAAGAATGCGTTGTAAAGTAAACATACATTGTCTATTATGTGGTTTTAGCAGCCTTGCTAAGGTGATCCACGCACATATACATACACACACACTAGTACACCCATTAATGCCACATTTGAAAGCGCTTGAAGGCTGCTGCAACTATTGTTGCTAGTGACGAAATATATGTACATATGTTGCAAGAAAAAAATGCGATTGATTGCTGCTTCATACATATATTGTTGTTTTTAATTTTTTGTTGTTGTAATTTAGTTTTTGTTGTACCCTTCGTTAAATTTTGTGGTTCTTGTTGTTATTGGTGTTCTTATTGTTGTTATTACAGTTGTCGATGTTGTTGTCATTTTTTGTTGTTGCTGTTGTTATTGTTCCTCTCCTTCATGTTGTTTTTGTTGTTGTTGTTCCTCCCCTTCTTGTTCTTTTTGTTGTTGCTGTTCCTCTTTTTCTTTTGTTGTTGTTGTTGTGTCTTGTTATTATTGCATTTTGTTGTGTTTTATCATCTCAGTGTTTGTTTTTGTTGTTTATTGCCTTAAACTTTTATTATTGTGCTCCATCTCTGCTTCGGTTGTGTGCTTCGGCTTCGCAATTCCTTACTTCTTGTTTTTTTGGTTTTTATTTTTTTTTATTTGTAAAAATTTGGCTTGGTTCGAAATTCTTCACTGCTACTTGCCACAATAACATGAAAATAAAATCCAGCAACATTGGTTGATGCCGCAACAATGTTGGCACTTTTAATTTTCTATTTACTCTTGGGATTTATTGCCGCTTTGCGAGATTCTGCTTTGACATTGGCATTGGACTCTCTAAGCCAGTTAAGCAGTTATCAGCAATAATAAATCTGCCATACACATACACATATAAGACACACATATACATGCATATACATTTATGTGCATACGTATATATGGTACATGGGTTCCCATTTACATGCGTGTTGCAACCACAAAAGTCAACGATTGCTGCAGTCAACCGCTTGAGTGACTGCAATGTGTCTCCGTTGGACAGACAACAACTATTGGCTTATTAAGCTAATCTCAGCAACTTTGTCTGTATTTCTTTTGATTTTATTTGCTGCTCTTTTTCCTTGCTATTTTATTTTCATTTCTTTTATCTTGCATTTTTTTTCTTTGCTGCGGTTGCTTTTATAAATCTTTATCTTCCTTTTGTTGCACAAGTTCGCAATTTATGTTCTTTTAAGGTTAAGGATGTGTTATAAAAGTATAGCAACAACAACAAAAAAAACAGTTATTGACAAATGAGAAATTCTTCTGTGTCCTCTCAGCTAATTTTTTCACCTCAGAAGGTTATCGCATTTAAAAATATTTTTAAGATCAGGGTGGGACAATTTTTCTGATGGCCGAGCATGAATGCTCATCTATTTTTTATACATGATATTTGTGCGCTTTTTATACCCTGAGCAGGGTATATTAAGTTTGTCACGAAGTTTGGAACAGCCAGAAGGAAGCGTAGAAGTCTCTATAAAGTATATACATATATAAATGATAAGTATGTTGAGCTGAGTCGATTTAGCCGTGTCTGGTTGTCTGTCTGTCCGTCCGTCTGTCTGTCTGTCTGTATATATATTTTTAAGATATCCTTTTGTTGGAACTGCCTATATCGGACCACTATAACATATAGCTGCCATACAAACTGAACGATCGGAATCAAGTTTTTGTAAGGAAAACTTTTGCATTTGACAAGATATATTCACGAAATTTGGTATAGACTATTTTCTAAAGCAACAATATAATCTCCGAAAAAATTGTTCAGTTCGGATTACTATAGCATATAGCTTCCATACAAACTGAACACATAGTTACTAAAAGAAATGCACCTGTGAAGGGTATATTAGCTTCGGTGCAGCCGAAATTAACGTTTTCACTTGTCTTTTACCTAAATGTCTTAAAAGTAAAAAAAAAAGGTCAATTCAATATCCAATCAGCCAATAATGCAGTATAGAAGAGATTTCAGAATCTGCGGTGAAATTGATTTTTCCTTGACAGTTGATGTAGATCCCACATTCCAGAAAACGGTGGTCTTGATCATTCCAGTCTATAGGTCAATCTTACTCATTTTCGAAATAGATTTGCAGCATAAAGTCTACTACTCTACTGTTTTGACCTTGGACAATGACCAGTCGATACATATTCTATAATCCATGGTCACGAAACAACGCAAAAACTCCTTCGGATTGCCTTAATAAGCGCTGTATAGTGATTTCACGGCTCCGCTGATAATCCGGAGTTAGCAAATGCGTCACCCAAGGCGTCGATAGATAGATTGATAGAAAGCAATCGAGGTTTTGTATTGCGACCTATGGTCTATTGCGCACTCTCCAAAACAGGTCCAACAGTCTGAACAATTCCAAGAGCTTGCTGGGCGCGATGGAGGTGATGTGATCCTGAAGTATCCTAGGGCCTTAAGCCTGCTTCTACAAATTGCTGGGAAATCAGGTATTCTGGAGTTTCAGGTTCCATGTCGCAAAACCGGCAGTATACGCAAGATACTATTCCCTATGTTTCTTGAGTCTACAGTACCCTGTATAGAGAGCGACAAGGCTACAGATTTGTCTCGGGAGAGGTGGATCACATCTCTAAACCTTGCTAGGTTGTAACCTCCTAAGTCGAGAGCTTACTCATGCACAGAAAGTAAAGAGTGCTTAGAAGTGCCAACCATCCCAGTTATCTCACATCGCCAATCGCTATTTTTTTTTTCAATATATTCTTCAATAAAGCCGTTTCCGGGGCATCAGGCTGTGCTTTATCAAAAACTGCCGTACGAACATTCACGGACTTGCTCGCTAAAACTCATGGTCTAAACAAAACTACTAATCCGATACGGGCAGTCAGGAGAATAAATATATTTTGATAAAATGGGGATGGTAAGTCTTTCAGTAGACTTCCTCATACGAAAATATCTTTGTATGGAAAGTACATACTTATATTAAAACTACAGAATAAATATTGAAATTTTCAAATAACTAATCCTCAAAAGTAATTGCTTCAGACTACTTACTCCACAAATACTCGTTATCCGGATAGGTCTGGAATACGGAAAAGAAACCACGCAGTAATACTACCAAAAAATATCTTAAGTAAAATATTCCTCAATATTAAAACTGGTCTCATGTTTTTTTAATATTTAAGTAACCTAACTCTTTACTAAGTTGCAGACTCCCCCTCACCTTAAAACTGTTAGAGAAATAGAAAGTGGCCAGACCAGTAGCTGAAGAAAAAACAAAAATGCATAAACAATCAGAAGCAATAAATTTAACAACAAATCCCCGGATAATTAAAAGCAATCGCCAAAGGAATGCGTTTTTATGTAGCATTAAATTATTTACATATTATACATAGTAACAGCTAATGTTTGTATGTGTGTGTGTACAAAGAGCTGCCGGCATGATTTAACGCCGCATAAATGACAGAGTGGGCGAAGCTAGCGCTCGTAGAGGGGACACAGAGCTAGTTTGCCGGGTGCAATCAGCTAAAAAAGACATAAACATGAACACACATACATAGATACATACATAAATACATAATAAGTGACTAACGGCGCAACTGGTATGTGGTGGAATTAACGCGCTATTACAGCATGCGATATGGCATTCCTCGCGGCGGTTGATAAGCGCAAGCGAGCGTTGTTGTGACTTTAAGCGCATGCGGCAAGAGGCGGCGACCCGCTGCCGACACAGCTTTGGTGTGACAACAAGCCGCGCTCGAAGCCACGGACCGCAAACAATGTGTAAACTGCTTTCGAACCAATTTGTTGGCATATTTGATTTTATGCGATTTTGATTTTTTCGAACAGGTTTTTGGTGTTTGAGACAATTAAAGTGTATGGAAATGGGCGTAACCCATAAATTGTTGCAGTTAATGGTTGCTGCTTGGCGGCGTGTTTTCATGAGCGATAAAAACAATAAAAGTGAACAAAAATTTATCAAATATATGAATATTAAAAACAGAAATTGTTAATGTAATATTTAACAATAAAAAATTAATTTAGAAAACTTTTATATATATTGAAAAGATAATAATTTGAAAATGCTCGAAAATTAGCAGTGTTTAGAAGAGAAACTATTTTCATAAAGAAAATTTAATTGCGAAAATAAAAATTAAAAATAAGAAAAAAATAAAATAATATAAATAGTTTAGTTCTTGGCTGATTTACAATTTTGTTAATATTTAAAAAATCAATAAAAAAATGCCGGAAAATTAAATTATATGAAATTTACTTTACTTGAAGAAACAATAATTTTATTTAAAAATTTATAATTTTTTGTAAATATTATTTTTAGAAATACATACATATATTTTTTTCTTAATTTTTTTAAGAAATATTAAAAAATAGATTATCAAAATAAAAAAATATAATAAATATAACGAATATTAATAAAATTTATTTACAAAATGTTTTGTTCAACTTAATTATTAAAAAAAACAATATCTGTATATAGAGTATATTTTTCTTAATTTATTATAAGAAACAATAAAGAAAATTAATATTAAAATTAATAAAAAAAATTAAAATTTCTAAAACTTAAATAATATCAAAATCAAAGAATTAAAAAAAATTTTGTTTAATTTAATTACTTTCTCTAATTAATGTGAAAAAATTTTATTATGAAAACAGTTTTTATTTTGATATTTTTATTATGGCAACAGTTTTATATTAAACAAAGTTGCTTCGAAAATTTTTGAACATTTTTTTTAGAAATACTGATATATGTACATATACATATATTTTGGGAAAACAATAAGGATAATTAAAATAAAAAAAATATACAAAAATATTGAAAATTTTAAGTCAATTTCTAAAAAGATATTTTAAATCAGTTTTGAATTTTTTACAATTAATTTTCTTATACAAAAGTTTTATCTTATTTCGAGAATGTATTCTAAAAAAATATTTTAATGGTTTTAATAATGTTAAAAAAACTAAAAACAATTTAAGTAAAAGAAAAACAAAAAATTTTAAAATATTTTTAAAGTGTGAATTTATTTAAAAAGGAAATTATTTTTTAAGATTAAACGATTTTTTTTATGTTTTTGTTAACAAAATTTTTTTTACCCTAAATAACTTAAAATATTTTTTATTAGTAAATTTGATCAATATTTTATAAATATAAAATAAAAAAATTTTATTATTAGTAATTTTATTCAAAAAAAAAAAATTATTATTTTATATTCTTTTTATCGATGAAAAAAAGCAAAACAATTAAAAATAAAAAAAAACATGTAGCATTAAATAATGCTAAAAATATTAATTTAATGAAACAAATTAAAAAAAAAAATATGTATCACTAGTAATTCTTAAAAAACTAATAATTTATCAATATTTTTTACGATTTTATATTCAAAAACTTACCTTTCTCTCTCTTGCTTATCTTTCAGGTAAGTCTCTCAAGCATTCGAATTCATAACTTTGTGCACCGTTACATACACACATTTATACTTTACATCGGCAACAGACGGTCTGTAAGTGAATTAGTCGCACATGAGTTCATAATGACCTGGTCACCTCGTGCCGTCGTTGAACTGCAAAGATCAGTAAGTGAGTGAGAGTGAGTGTTAATTTATGAAAGTGTTGAAGTTTTTATACACAAACAAATGCACGCATATTTAGTACAACGCATATGTACATATGTACTATATGTACGTATGAATGTATTTGGTGTAATTATGTTTGTTAGCTGACAGCAAATTATTCGTAATCGGCGGCGCAAATGTGCCGAAATTATTCACTAATGGAATCATAAAGTGACCGGATGGTCGTAAATTATCGTCAGCGAAAGTAAGCGAAACCAGAAAAAAAAATTCGAAGAAAAAATGGAAATAAAAAGCTTTAAAGATAAAATAAAAATAAAAAAAAAATCGAAGATGAAATGAAAATTTTCAAAGCAGAAATGTAAAATTATAAATGTAGCGATAAACTTAAGATAAGCTGCTGCTCGACTAACCCAGTAACGGACCTTTTTTCGTCTGCCTCGCCGACTGGCTGTTCGCGAATTTGACCACTCATGTCAACTGCTGATGATCTTTGCGTTAAATAAATGAAAAAGTTTAATAATAAAGTAATAAAAATGTAATTAAATTTATGCGCAAATACTCGTACAGTAAATGTTTATTAGCAATAAAAATCTCACATTTATGCGCACGCATGACGTTGCTAATGCTGGAAGCTTTATGAATATTTTTGTGTTCATATTCAAGCACACATTTTTGAAAGTCCAATTCACTTTCTGGTGCGTGGTGGTTGATCAGTTGATAAGCATATACATATGTATATATGTAATTGAAAACCAACAATAAAATTGGATAGTTATTTATTGATTTATTTTGAATGAAAAGCTTTAAAATATATTTATGTACGTAAGATTATTCAAAATTTCGAATCTTGAAGATGCTATTTTTACATGTCATATTTAAAAAGATTTTCAAAAAATCTTCAATATTCATAAATTTTAAAATCGGGATCCCGAAATTTTCTTTTTAAATCCCGACATTTCGGAATTCAAGAATCTATGCCCACTCAATAGCCCACAAAAAAACAATTAGCACAAGAACTTAACTTGCATACCAAAAAGTTCGGGATCCCGAAAACGCTATTTTTTAATACCGAAAGTTCGAAAATTCCCTAAAAATCTTAAACTTGCAGACTTCAAAATTCGAGATTCCAACAGTTACATTATGAAATCCCGAAATTACTGGATCCACGCATTTTCAAATGCTTTAGTTCAAAAAATTTTCGAAAAATCTTCAATAAGCAAAAATTAAAAAAACGGGATCCTGAAAATAAAAGTTACAAATCCGAAATTTACATTCTGAAATCGCTGAACTTTCAGGATCCACAAATCTATGCACTTTCAATAGCCAACAAAAAATTGAGCACAGAAAAGGCTTTAAGATGCATACTAAAATTTTCGGGGTTCCCGACTTTGCTAATTTTCAAATGCCGAATTTTCGAAAATCTCAAAACACCTTTAACATGCATATTAAATTTTTCGGGATCCGGAAATTTACATTCTTAAGTCCCGAAATTTCGGGATTCCCAAATCCATGCACATTCAACAGCCAGCAACAAATATATGTAGCATACTAAAAATACTTTAACATGCATACTAAAAATTTCAAGATTCCGAAAGTCCAATTCTCAAACCCCAAAAGTTCGGGACTAACAAATCGTTGCTTACTCAAAAGCTAGCTAAAAGCAAGAAAGTATTTTGCTTTAACATTCATGTTAAAAAAATTCGTATCCCGAAATTTCAAATCACACCTCTCAAATCCCGAGTTTTCGGTATTCACAAATCTATGCACACTCAACAGCAAGCAAAAAAAAATTTAAAAATATAGCACAAGAAAAGCTCATTCAAATTTCCACACTTTCGGTGACACGATCACGCGGTCATTGTTGCAAGCTATGTTGCAGCAACAGCTGTTGCCAGCTTTACTATCCATAACAGAGGCATACTAACAGGCACACACACACATAATAAAAGTATGTACAAGCGCATATAGTCGTTGTAAATGGCTTTGCAACGCGGATTTGACGCTCTGACACTTAAAATTATTATTGCAACACGAATATGGTGACATAAAAAGTGAAACAAAAACCGGTAAAATGACACATTTCTGCTACAAAAACAAACACAAATTTCGTGAAAAAAGCACAAAGAAAAATTTTAATATGCAACAGACGGGCAACGTTGCCAGAAGGAATAATAAAGAGTTGTTTATTTGTATGTGTGTATGTATGTATATATGTTTGGCTGTTTGTAGAGATTAGTGCATAGCTAATACAAATGTACAGTGAGGACACGAGGGGGGCGAGTAAGGCTGCAACAAAGTAAGCCACAAAGCAACGCTGCATAATAGCAATGAAAGGGATTTCGTTATTTCGCCCGATTCTCTGCGCTCAGTACACACTTCAGGAGATTTTCACGGCTTTCCGCAATTTTTCGGAATTTTAAAGAGCTTTTTTTGTGTTTTTCTCTTCTTATTTTTATATTATTTGTGTTTGCTTCGTACTTGTATTATTTCACAGTTATTATTTACTTTTTTCTATACTTTGAAAACTAGAAAAAAGTAAAAAAATTCGAAAAAAGTAAAAAAAAAATTGAAAAATGTCGATTTATTGAACAACAGAAAAATAAATTTAAAAAATTAAGACAAAAATTAAAAAACTAAAAAAAAAATGTCAAAATTTTAAAATTTTTTGAAATTTGTAAAAAATTTTGATATTTTTTTTAACTTTTTTAAGTTTTGTTCCCATTTTTCAAAAAATCTACATTTTTCTATATATTTTTTTTTACTTTTTCTATTTTTTTTTTTTTGATTTTCTCATTGTTTTTACTTTTAACAGTTTTTTTCTTATTTTTGTATTTTTTTTTTGTCTTATTTTCTAATATTTCTTTATTATTCTGTGTTTTCTTCCCTTTTGGTGGCATTTTCATTGCGCGACGCGCACATTTTCGCCGTTACAAATCGTGCCGAAGATTATAAGTTTTACGCTTGTCTAACGGTTATCCAGTGTTGCCATTATTGCATTGTATTTTCCAACAATAATAATAATAATAATGAGGTGAGCGTGAAAAAGTCATTCTGGCTGGTCAAATAGCCGCGCGACCCAAAGCGCTCAGTTGTTGGTTTTGTTGTATATCCTCCATAGTTGTTGTTGTATTTTCTACTAAAGTGTTGTTGTTTTTTCTTGCTATGTGAATTTGCGAATTTTCGCTTTTGGGGTCGCAACAGGAAGCGGCAGCCAGCAAGCGGACGCAAATGTTGCAACAAAATGTGGCAATCAAGGAAAAAATGTTCGTAGAAAAATAAATAGAAGAGAGCCAAATGCTTAGAGATGAAAGAAAAAAGGCAAAACACGCAAATTCGTTTGTTTCGCCAACAGTTTATTTACTTTTATATTTATCTGTTTGCCTTTGTGTCAAACCATTGTTTGTTCGCGCTGCGAAAAAATGAGAAATTGCGATTGAAACGCGAGCAAACGTGCCAGTTGCACAAATCACGTTTCCAACACCAAAAATACACCTAGCCACACACACACATAAGTATATGGTAGCCTGTAAGCCAGCAGTCGCAGCCAATCGGTCGCGGCGACGCGTCAGCTTAGATGCACACATACACATACATAAAGCCGGGCGATTTGCGTCTGGCAGCGTCAAAGCCGCGCACTGCGCACGCGCGTTAGCTGTTGTGCGCCTAGGCTGCTTTATAGCCGCTAGCATTTTGCGCTGGAGCGTGTAATCGTGCTGCGATTGAATTTTGACAATGTGATGAGCAAAAAATATAATTTTTAAATAAACAAATGAAAGCAGAAAAAATAAGCGCGCTGACCAGCATGCAGCTCGCGTGCTGCAATATTTTTTATATGCGAAAAAAATATATAAAAGTCATCAAAGATGTAAGAAATCATAAAAGCGATCACATTTGGCAATAATTTTTGGTAGCCAGAAATAATTACTTTTGCATTTGGCTATGAGGTAATACAAACAGTCGTGAATAATTGCCATTGATCTTTAACATATGTATGTATGTATGTACATATGTATGTATGTATAAAAGTACCATTTGTAGGTAAACAATACATATTACAGCATCTAAGTTTGTTAGGTAATGTGAGTTAACCTAAATTACAACTTATTCATCAATAATTACGTAATTGAAAAAAATAAAATACAATAAAATCATTATATCGAAATTTCGGGATCCTAAATTCAGAAACCCAGAATTATGGCAATATTAAGAATATATGCTACAAGCCTGCATCTTATAGTAACAGTTCAATCCCGAAATTTCGGGATCCCGAATTTGGAATACCGGGATTATGGTAATATTGAAAAAAATATGATGTTAATATGCATACTACAACAACAATTCTACCCCGAAATTTCGGGATCCCGAATCTGATTTGAATATTAAAAAATATGATGTATGTAATACAACAAAAATTCAACCCCGAAATTTCGGGATCTCAAATTACGAAGCTCGGGATTATGGTAATACTAAGGATACTATATGTATGTATGCTACAAACCTGCATTCGACAGTAACAGTTCATTCCCGAAATTCGGGTATTCCTACATCCCGAATTAATAATTGTGGACAGTGACGGTGTAAAAATTAGCAACTGCAGAATTTTTTCTGTTCATATACGTTTTCTTTCAATAGTTAGCTGCCGCTTTTACTCATCTTTCAGTTTTATGTTTCTTTTGATCCTGGATACCTTAACAGATCGTGTTCATTATTCAAGATTCCCTTAAATAAGTTTATAAGAAATAAAATCCCGATCACTTCGGTATCCCGGATGATAAGAACATTAAACAAATAATATAACATAAACAGCACCCTGCAACAACAATTCAATTCGGGTATTTCGGTATCCCGAAATTGTAATTGTGGACTTCAAAATAAAGAATGTAAAACTCCTAAATTTAGTCTATTCAAATTTTGTTAGATCATAAAGTATTTTTTCAAAAGTGAGCTGTCACTTTCATATTTCTTTCAGTGTTATGTTTCTAGGCCCTTTATTTTAGAGTTACATATTATGTTTCTTATGTTCCTATAATCAGTTCTCTGTTTGTGTTTCTATTATTATAAATTTATTTTCCAGAGCTTATACGTTTTTTAATAGTCTCGTAAATACTTAAGGTTTCTAACTATATTAACTTAACTTAAAAGTTTAGAAAAATTCGGAAAGGACTGTGATGGAACTATTTCTACAGTTTTGGTATATATCTCTTCTTCGAACCTAACTATTATTTGTATTTTAAGAAAAATCTTGACTTTACTTCATAATTCGTACAATACTGTCTTCGTGGAGAATATTTGTTACTTGTCGGTACCTGACTATCGTTAGTTTGCATAATAAGATCGCAAATCCAGAACAATTCCATCCACAGAACACTCAAAGAATCCACTTCATTGCTTGTGCTTACAGGTTAACTTACCAAAAATTAATGTACAAATTAAGACGGTCTCCAATTTTCGAATTTCAATTCCGAAAACACGGTTTTTGACTCTCAACTGTTTACTAAGTCCAGTGTAGTAATTATTACGAAGCATGAGACCGTAATTACGAATGTGATTGAAGTCGGAAGCTTTGCTGGTGCCAAACTGTAAGATACTCACCGCAGATTCCATTGAATGACCACTATTCACGTTATGAAAGCTCAAAAATATGATGAAATCATTGGTCGGATATCAGGCCCTTTTTGGATCAACCTTTTAGCCATACATAACTAAACACTAGTCACTGTGTGTCAAAAAGAATTCAGATCCTGTTGTACTTTGGGTTCTGACGTAACAAAGCATCTTCTGGGCGTCAAAAAGAGTTCAGTTGCTATTCGTGATCCACTTGGGTTTTGGCGTAGATGCTTTAGATTGAGCCCCGGTCGTCAAACGAATCTATGTTCCATATTTATCTTCTAGCTTCG
The DNA here is from genome assembly GCF_016617805.1 of Bactrocera tryoni. Lineage (NCBI taxonomy): Eukaryota > Metazoa > Arthropoda > Insecta > Diptera > Tephritidae > Bactrocera > Bactrocera tryoni. The sequence goes on along the minus strand of NC_052501.1, from coordinate 15,047,456 downwards.
AAAACAGTGGTACGAGTGTGCAGCTACATAGGGTTTTAGTGAGTCAATTTGTGGATCGAATTCGGTTTCAGTTATCTGCTTGTTACAAGTGTTGAAAAGCTGGTGTATATATTCGAGAAAAGTTAGTAAAATTAAAGAGCTGATAGAAGTCATATTGCATTAGTAATGAAGGATAAGCTAAGCAATTGTAATGTAAAAAAGGCTTTACGCTTCCGCATGACTCCTCTCCGCCGCTCAAATAAGCCTACAAATATAATAATAACCACTTTTAACGTTGATTTTCCTGCATTTAACAACCGAAATGTACAACCTATCCAATTACTCGGTGGCAATCCGCAAATTAGGCAGGAAATTAGAAAAAGTGTAGGAAAAACTCGTGTTTATAGGGATAAGCTAGTGAAATGTTCACGCCATTAAGCGGCCCATTAGTGTTCCCATGAAACCGCAAACCACCGAATATTTAACAGGGAAATCGCCTTTCCATTAGCCCAAACAAAAAAAAAAAATTGGGTTGTTGCTGCAACAACACCAGCAACGCTGTGTACAATTTTGGCAATAATCACGTATCAAATGGTTAAATTGTCACAGCAAAACCTTAACAGCTTGTCATTTCGTCACGACCAATGGATGCCCTGCCCTTCCTTATAAGCGTTTAAGTATGCAGAAATGCTCATTCACAGCTCAACACTTACATATACATATATGAATGTAATGTAATGTGTGTGTGTGTGCGCATGCAAAATTTGGTTTTTCCGAATAACGAACAATAAGCGAGACATGGCATGGCAACACCGCGAAAACCCAATTGGACGAAGGGCCAAACTTGTCGAGGTCAGGAGGTCGCACCAAGTACAGCTTGTGTGGCAGTTTTGGCACAAGCAACAGACAGTTGGCAGCTGGCAGTGATTGCAAATGGAACAGACATTTGATTTGGCGAATGAATATTTTTTTTGTAAGGAAATACTGAGGAAATCGTTATGGGAAAGCTTAGGGTGCGAAAAAGGTGAAGCTGGCATTTGTAAAGCTGAAAATTATATGCGCTAATAGTATGAGACTAAAAGGCTATAAAAAAAGTTTTATAATAATTATATATAATTTAATTCGGAACGAATTAGGGAAGTAAACGATTTTTGAAAAAAAAATTCGGAAGCGCAGTATGAGAATAAATCTGATTTTAAGAGCATAAGTTTAATAAAAGTATCAAAAAACATATTCAAAATACTTTTTTAGTATTTTCAACACTTTCAACTAATTTCATTCGCTTCAGCTTGCAATTCTCAGCAAATTTATATACAAAAAAACACTTATTACATTATGACCGCAAGCTTAACTACTAGCCGAACTATGAACGAATTTGTTGGCCTAATAATAATTTATGTGGTTTTCATAGTATTTCTAGGCCTTTACAGTTTTCAAATAAGTGTGTTAATGTACAGTTATTGTGTCGCCTACCTTTTATTTTATATACTATATCACCTCATGCACAGATAGAACAGTAAGAGCTGCGTAGACAGTTGTTTAACTTTTTTCGAGTTATAAATATGTTAGTTCTAGCCATTTTGACATATAATAGCAAGAAGCTCAACAAAAGGAGACGAATTTTTTAGTAAAGCGCCCTCCAGTTGTGGGTGGCTTTTTGTATTGCATTATTGTATTATTTGACATTATTGTACTGCAAAAAATAATGTACTAGCCGCATAATCGAGGAAGAAGATATCCAGCAAGTCTTTCTTGATAATTTTAATTAATGAATAACACTGTAGACCATGAACTTGACGTAGCCCCACAGGAAATAGTCTAACGGCGGCAAATCGCACGACCGAGGCGGCCAATTGACTGGGCTATTTCTTGAGATAACACGTTCACTAAACTTGGTTTTCAATAAATCGATTGTGACATTCGCTGTGTGGCTTGTGACGCCATCCTGTTGGAACCACATATTGTCCAAGTTCATATCTTCCACTTCGGACCAAAAATATTCGGCTATCATTCACAGTAACATGCCAGTCTTGATCATCACGAAAAACGTACGACCCAATGACGGGGCCGGCCCCGTAATTTTTCCGGGATGCAATGCTGACTCATAGAGTACGTATGCAACTGCTGCTTGGTCGATAACGCATATTCTGCTTATTGACGAAGCCATTCAGTCAAAAATGAGCCTCATCACTGAAGATGATTTTTCAATGAAAATTCGGATCATTTTCAAGTTGTTGCTCAGCCCAAATATATTGGAATATTACTTCTTCTTACGCTTTCAGACATTTTTAAAATGCTTTTGGGGGGCCAACTCTTATCGGGTACAGAGTTTTCAGCGGAACGCGGTGTTCTGCAACAATGTTTTACAAATCTTTTCTCCAACAACTCACTACATATATCTCCGGCCTAGGGTTTTCTCAATACAAACCTGATTACTATAATGCTCCAGTATGTGACCTTCAAAACTACTGGTTTCCGCCTACAAAGCCACGTCTTTGCCTTACCATTAGCACAAGCGAAGGTCAAATATTATTTATACAACATATTTCCACATAAATTTAATAAAAATATGAAACAGCTCGACTTTAAAGTAATTTAATCCGAAAATTGCTGCTGATAGTCTTGCAGACTTTGAAGGCTCGCCAAATAGTTACGTATACGCCGTGTAAGCTCCGCCTAAGGCGCAGCCAGCGCAAAATTGGCTTAAATGAGCGCCTTCAAGCGCCGCAGTGAATATTGTTTTCAGTTTTTTTTTCATTTTTCGTAATTAATCAAAACTCACATTGACGTTTCGCCATGCTGCAACAGTAACAACAACAGCAGCAAAAGCAAAAATAATCACTAGTTACTATGCATTAGTATGACAAGAAGCACTCAGGCGAGTCGGCGGCGTTGACCGCGTTTTTTGCGCTAATAAAGATTGACAGCCCGTAATCGAGCTCCGATTTCACAACAACAAAAGCAACAATACGCTAAAGTTGTTGGTTATGTATGTATGTATGTGTGTATATGCTACGCTGTCAACTTCCTTCGCTGGCACTTTTGCAGCGATTTTCGCTCTACTTAAATGAAAATGCGTTCAGTAATCAGCGACTTTGCGACTGCGCCTGCGCCCGCGCTCGCTCTCCATTAGTGTGATTAATGATGCGCGATTTGTTTTCCGTCTCGAATTACAAAGCAATTTTATGTTAATACGGGAAAACACATATATACACATGCACACATGGCAGCAAAGCAGGAAAATTGAAAAAAGATGGAATAAAAAATAATAAAAAAAAATTAAATAAAATAATAACAGTAACAATGACCGACTCAAGTGGCAGGCAATAAAATTAGAAAAAAAGTGTGTGCGGGAAAACTTCACTCCCAAAAACAATAACAACAAGCGCCTGGTCTAAGTAATAATGGAAATTGGAGCAAAAGCAGCAACGCAAACAAAAACAACAACACTACCTCTCTATATCTCTACTCTGAGTGAAAAATCATAACATTTTGAAATGCAAATTAAAGTTTTGTGTCGCGTCTTTGTCGCCTATATTTGTTGTTGTTCTCTTAGACTTTTGTTTTTAATTTTCGATTTTTCTGCTGTCTGCTTTGTGCATGTTTTTCTATTTCTGCCATCTTCGCACTGTAACAGCTATTCATTTTGTATGCAGCAATAACAAAAACAACTTAAATAACAACAAAATAGCTGGAAAGAATAACAGTTAAAGTGCCATTGTGCCATTCGTTGGACACAAAAGAATATTCTGGCTTAAGTGGAGTTAATTAGAATTTTTTGTGTTGTCTAAAAGCTGTCGAAAATGGTTTGCCGCTTACAAATGTTGCATAAACATATGTATGTTGTTGTATTTTTAAGAATTTTTTAATTAAAGGTCTAACGAAAACTCATTTTTCATAAAATATTGAGGTTAAGTGTGCTGCATAAACAAATATTAATTGTTTTTTTACATTTTTTTATTTAGTGTTGTTGTATATGTGACCTCCAAGTGGAATTATAAATAACTCGTTGTTGTCATACATGTTTACCAACTGATCAATTATAACCCAAACTAAAAAAAAATAATTTTCACGTATTTTATTATAAATCTTACTGTCGACTTCATATTTGAAGTAATAGAAATTTCCATCCACATGTGATAAGCCTCGGCTGGGACGACTCTCAGTGTCTTCAGCAAAGTTTAGTTTCTTCTGTTTGGACTCATTTTTGAAGCGCCATTCGTTAGATTGTTGGACAATATCGACGTAATATTCATAAGCCCACATCTCATAAAAGATACTGATAAGTTAGATGAATGCAGAGTCCTCGGCTATGTTGTCAAGCATTTCGTTTGCGACCACAATTCGCAGATTCAGGTCTTTTGGTATATGTCTAGCATTGACATATTCAAAACTTTGTCCCAAACTTGAACCAAAACTTTAACCAAAATGTTTTGAGTCGATCCATGAGAGATGTTGAAATCCTTTATTATAGCTCTGATGAAAATATGACAGTTTTCAAGCACTATTTCTTTATTCCTTCGAAGTTAAATTTGATAGGATGGTTTATTTTAGTTGAAAAGTACAAAAACTTTAAAACGAAAAAATCTTCCTAAAACTTAAGCCTAAAGAACAAGAGTTCAGTGCGCCAGATGTACATATGTATGATTGCTGTAGCAAATAAGCAGAATTTAGGTTAGGTTTGGTTAGTTTTGCCGTTTATTTTTTATCGGCGTGGATTTCTTAACAACAATCATATATTAACTCATTGAGGTCACACCGAGTCTTTTTAGGATAATTTTTGTTACCAGATAATTTTCTTGTTGACGCAATGCTTTAACCACGTTTAGGCAGTCGAAAAAAGAGTAATCATATTCAACCTGGGCATCTTTTAGGAAGCTTTGAAGAAGTAATCGGAAAGTTTTTTAATACGAGTCTTACACCTGAAAAGTGCCTGCTAGAGAGGACAATTTCATCAGATTGGAAACGAGTCGGTACTGCGCTGTCTTCTTGTGCTCTAGCGTTGGATTTGTGGACCTCCCTTGAAGTTGGCAAGTGTAAAAGTTGTATGGCTAAGAGTGAAATGTAAACAAAGTGGTTCTATGCACTACTTGATCTTAGTAAGATCATCACAGAATAGTCTAGTGGTCCATATCTCGGTGTTTCAGCTTTCACAGTTGTCCAAATGGAATTCTACTACACTTTTGGTGTGAGACCTAATCTTATAGCTAAGAAGAAATATACCTTACTGAGTGTGAAAAACTTATTAGGCCAATTGCCGTGAGAAATGATAAATAATCTCAAAAAAGGCGAATCAGAGAAATAACACCCTTTCATCAATAGCTTTCTGATCACTTTGAACAAGGAATTACTACAAGCAAACTTGGTAGAGAAATTCTTGGTTTAGGTAGAATTTCTTACTCTTCAAGTGCTCAACAAAATGCTTTAGTTGCCACTTTATCAAAATAGACGTAAAGCGTTGTCTACGGAATGGTTAATAGATATATGTATATTCCCTAAAGGCGATTTTTATTCAAAAAACCGATCCAATACGCCTAAAGAGCGGAGGCAGAATTTTACGGGGCACGGACACCGACCTCACATTCTACTGACAATGGTTCTAGGGTGCCTTCCTTGCATACTAATCTTATCAAAAAGAGACACGAAGCTATTAGTAACGAGGTTATGCACGTCGCCCAGCTATCTGAGTGGATGGTCACTTCTTTGAAGAAGGTTGGCTTCCAGAGCAGTAAATCGATTGCTACTGTAATGTATGCAACTCGGCTTGGAAAACATTGCAATATTCCGGATGTCTGAAGCTGAAGTTGATAAAAAGCGTCTGACAGTAAACTCCTCCACCAATCTTCTTCCCAAGTTTCGACATATCCATAATAATGCTCACTGCCCCTCTCCTCTAACGGCTTCTTCCCAACCAAAAACTCCCACGCCGGTATATGGACAGAGAAGGAGCCGTCAGAGCTCGGTTTGTCCGCTCCATGATTCAAGTGATTCGGTATGAAGTCAAAGTGTGTGAGGATTTTCAAGTGTTCAGACATGTTTTCATTTAGGAATCCAGATTCTCTGAGTCTGATAGTAACTTTCGCAGCCAAAAACCTTCTGACGATGTTTACGGGAACAATATGCAAAATGGCGGATAATCTCCATCAATTTAAAACAAATTTGAAAATGTTTGCAATTCCTTCTGCGCTTTGTCTTCGAGCCGACAATAAATGAAGGACAAAAGTCTATTGTGTACTTTGGTTCGAATTTCGAATATCTGTGTTTTTGAACTGTCGATTGTTAAATGAATAAATGAAGGAAAATCAGCGCATTCCTTTGCTTTTCTGGGTCAACTAGCTTTACTTTATACTTTTATTGCCCTTCGGCACTCACCACTCGACACTCGCCGCAAATCAAAATCGACATTTGCATGCGTAAAATCGGAATGAATGCAAGATCTCGCAATCAGCGCTTTCAACGCATCCACAACACATTTAATTAGTGCGAAAAAGCGCTTGCCACAAATTGACAACCAAAACACGCAGAGCAACAACAGAAATGGCACGGGTTACGGACGCGATGAACGGTGAGGACAGCTGTGAGGCAAGCGGGGCGAGAGCATCCGCCCAGCCGCCGGCATTGACTGCTCGAAATCAAATTAACTAATATGGTCATGGCCGCAGCGCGTAATTCACGTCGCCGACAGCGGTCAACAGTTCACAGTATGGTAAAAACACTAACGACAACAACAGCTACAACAACAATTCAGTAACGTGTAAAAAATTGCTGCTCATCAACGACTAAATCTCAGTGCAGTTACTGCCTTTGCGGTTTACCTTTGTTGTTATTTTAGCGGCTTGCATGCAAAGCGCTTCAGGTAATTCAGCAACAAAAAACTACAACAATAACAACAGTTAGGCAAATCTTCGCTGATGGCTTTTAAAAAGTGAAATTATGTCCATATGTACGTATGTATGTATGTATTAATGCACAATAACTCACGGCACAAGCAAAAACAATAACAAAAGTAACTGAAACAACAATAGCAACACGCAAATGTGTTGATTTTGCAATAAATTTAAATATTTTTTACGACTTCGGTTGCGGATGAGTTGCATTTCGGTTGCGGTGGCGTTGCTGGCGGAGTGAGAGAGAGAGGGGAAGAGAGCGTCTTTTACGCCGTCGCCTCGGTCACTTTATGTCATTGATGTTCGGCCGACTGGACACACGCGCAGCAGCGATACCTTCTTTTGAGGAAGCGCAAAGTTTTTTATTGCTGTTGTTGTTTTTGCTTTCATATATTTTTTATGGCTGTATTGTTCGACAAGCTTATTCCTTAATCTTTGCTTTTGCAGCGCGTTCATTAAAGCGTTAATGTGACACTTTTCCTTTCATTAATGATTTATACCCTACACACAAGATAATTGAGATTGAGTTGGGATTCAGAATGCGATTTCAAAAATAAAATGACATTATATAACTTGAAGTTGTTTAATTGGCAAAATATTCTGCTGAAACTCATAAGCAAAAATGTAAAAAAAATTTATTTTTCATGTGAAAAGGGTAATCCATTTCGAGGTTCCATACTTCTTTAAAGAAAAATCACAGAAACTTCAAACTGAATGGGGAATCTATACTGTCTTTCGGAAGACTATTCTCTAGTATCTCTTTCAATTGTTGGCCGCGGCTACGTCTCAGATGGTTCATCCATTGAGGTCTGGTAACTGGCGAATGACGCATGTGATCTTTTGCTACAAGAACTGAATCGAAGCAGGATTGTCCGCATAGGAAAAAGTCCCCACAGGAAAAAGTTTAAAGGTGTGTTATCATACGATCTTGGTGCCCAATGGACCTGCACAAAACGTCAAATTGTCTGTTCACGGAAGTCTTCTCTCAATAAATTCATGGATTGATGTGATGTGTAGGAAGTGGCACCGTCTTGTTGAAACCAAATGTCGCCGATACCACGAACTTCATTTTCAGGCATCAAATAGTCGGATATCATACCGTCGCCATTGACGGTTACGTTCTCACTGGCATCATTTTTGAAAAAAAAATGGACCGCTGATTCCATCGGTTCACAAACCAGACCAAACCGTTGTTTTTGCTGGATGAAATGACAGCTCTTGAATCTCTTCAGATTGTTCTTCATCCCAAATGCGCCAATTTTGCTTGTTTACATACTCATTGAGCCAGAAGTGGGCCTGATCGCTGAAAAAAATATGGCTCAAAACGTCGGATCTCCTTTGAACTTTTCAAGAGCCTATAGAGCAAAGCTTGGGAAGATGCGTCTAATGGATCACCCGTTATAACCGTGAGGTGTGAGCGGTCTTGTCATCCGATTTCAGCCATCTTCCCACTGTATAATGAGATATTACAGAGAAATGTAATGCCTCTCATTACTCTGAGCCCTAGTACCGCATTTCTCTTTTAGCTCAATTGGTTTCTTGTATAGTCTCCAAGTGTGATTAGCTAAATGGAATACTGTGGGCGTGGCATTGGTTCAATATTTGTACTCATCATTTCCAACTTTTTTATGCTGGCAAGGCACATACATAAATAACAAAGTTCATAAAATTTTTCTCAATTTTACTGAAGTTATCGTTTTCATGGAAGGACAGACATACGTTTGGATGGACAGACATACGTTTGGACGGAGAAACGGATGAAGAATGGCGGATGGTCAGTGTATGGGCAGTCAACCGGGTTTCAACTTGCCTTGTCATCCTGATCATTTACTATATATATGCATAACTCAATATCCCTGCCGATGACTCTTAGTGGCTACAAATAACCGTTATGTAAATAAACCCATTATACTCTGTAGCAACATGTTGCGACAGTATAAAAATTGAAATTACAACAATTACGATGTTTTAGGTCCACAATTCAAAGATTGTTATGTGAGTCTATGTAAGCAAGACTTCCTCCCAACCGACTAACCTTGAAGTTATCAAATTACTTGTTCCAGCAGCAAATTAATACAAAAAAGTGCAGTTTTTGTCTGTCTGCTGCATTACTACATTATTACAACACTGAGTAACAACAACAAAAAGCAACTGCCTGAGATGCTCAAATTACAAGCAAACAAATTTCGATGTCTTCGTGTATGTACAGCCACACATAAAGAGTAAACAATTTCATTGCAAGCGCAAGATTTTCATAACTCATTAATCATAGTCGATGAGTCTATAAAGCTGAACAAAAACATGGCAACCATTTTTTTCTTCGAAAAATGAGCGATGTTAAAAATACAAAATTACAACAACAATAACTCGATTACAACATAAAAGTGTGACAATAATGAAAAATTACACACATAATTACCAAGCGTTGCTGCAACAATGGCTATGTAAGCATGCAGCAAAGCAACGGCAACACAAATTGCAGTTGCACTAACAACAACAATATGCGGAGTATTAGCAAGCGCAACAACCATTTTGGACATTAAACAACATTAACGGGCCTGAATAAAAAGTGCCGCACAGAATGTATGCAACAGCAATGTGTTGAATTTATGTGCAACAGCGAAAAAGTGACTGCACATAACATATAAATACATGTATGTATATGCGTATGTGTGCGTTGCAGCATGAGTTGCAAGATGAGCGCGCAAGTGGTGCGCCTGCTTAATTGAGATTAATTGGCGCGCATGAGTTGACAATGTGGCGGCAAAAAGTGAAAAATGGCCGATATTGCAGACAACATATTTACATAAAATTTAAAATTTTATAAAAACAAAGAATTAAATTAAAAAATTAAAATTTTATAAAACAAAAATGAAATAAAATTTTACCAAAATCAAAAATTTAATTTAAAAAATTAAAATTTTATAAAAATAAAAATAAAATTTTACATAAACAAAAAAAAAACCTTCCAAAAAAAAAAAAATATCAAAAATTAAAATAAAGAATTACAGAAACAAAGTAAAATTTCAAAACAAAAAATATAAAATTTATCAAAAAAAAAATAAATTGTATCAGAAATAAAAATGAAATTGCATCACAAAAATTAAATTTTACAAAAAAAATGTTTACCAGAAATTAAAATAAAAATTTACAGAAACAAAAATAAAATTTCATAACAAAAAAATAAAATTTATCAAAAAAGTAATATAATTAAATCGAAAATAAAATTATATCCCAAAAAATAAATCTTACAAAAAAAATTAATTTTATCAAAAATAAAAATAAAATTTTACAGAAAAAAATTTTTCCAAAAATAAAATAAAGTTTTATCGAAACTTAAAATATATTTTTACACAAACAAAAAAAAATTTACAAAAAAAGTATATAAAATTGAAATAAATTTAAAAATTATATTTTATCAAAAGTAAAAACAGAATTTTACGGAAAACAAAGTAAATTTTTCAAAAAATACATTTTTAAATTCCCAAAAAAAAAAATTACAAAAATACAAAATATATTTTTGCAAGTTGCAAAGTTATGAAAACAAATGAATAAAAGTTTCAAAAAAAAAATTTTACCAAAAATTTAAATAAAAATTTACAGAAATAAAAATAAAATATCATAACAAAAAAAATAAAATTTATCAAAACAGTAATAAAATTGTATCCAAAATAAAATTATATCAAAAAAAAAAAACAAATTTTACAAAAAAAATTAAATTGTAACAAAAATAAAAGTTTACAGGAAAAAAAAAATTCCGAAAATATAATAAAGTTTTATCGAAACTAAAAATATATTTTTACACAAACAAAAAAAAAATTTACAAAAAAAGTAAATAAAATTGAAATAAATTTAAAAATTATATTTTATCAAAAGTAAAAACAGAATTTTACAGAAAACAAAGTAAATTTTTCAAAAAATATATTTTTAAATTCCCAAAAAAAAAAATTACAAAAATACAAAATATATTTTTACAAGTTGCAAAGTTATGAAAACGAATATGCAACGCTTAAAAAATGACTCGCCGTGAAAGTGAAAGTCATTAACTGTAAGCGATGCAATGAAGTGTGAAACATATGTACATAGTATGTATGAATATATTGATAGTGACTTGTAAGGCAGTTAATGCTCAGTTAATCGCGTTTACACGTAGCGAGGTCCTTTTTTGTATGCTTGTAATTAATGGAGCAAAATATGTATGAGAAGGCAGGTACTACCACACAGATAATTTAGACTTTAGCGCCAAGTGTGTTCTTTCAATACATAAAATTTCTTCAAATTGTTATGCGGTACCCAATGTTTCCTCATCAATAGTAAATAATAAAATTTTTGAGCGATTAACGAGTTTTCAAATTTTATATTCACCGCACTCACTGATTTGGTTTTTCTCACATACTATATTCACCACACTCATAGTAGTGATTTTAGTTAAACAATTTAAATAAATATTAAGCATTCATAATTAAAAACTTTATTTTTATTTTCACCACACTCACAGTGGTGATTTCGGTTTTATTTTGTATTCACCACATTCACAGTGATGATTTTGATCAAACAACTTAAACTAATATCAAACCTTCAAAACTTCAAATTCTATATTCACCACACTCACAATGGTAATTCCTGTCAAATTTTGTATTCACCACATTCAATTCCCGACATATTTTATATTCACCACACTCACAGTGGTGATTTCGGTCAAACAAATATAACAAAATTCACCTCTATAATAATTGCCATTTAGTGACAGTGCCTTATATTTATATCTTGAAGAAGCCGATTCTTGCCACGCTTACTTCTCATATGCCACAATTTTAAATTCCTCTCTGGCCCTGTCATTCTACAATATATAATAATAATAAGCACCAATTAAAATTTGAAACAAAAACTTGCAGAAATAGTGAATTTAAAGAGCGAGATTTCTGAAAAGCTCCGGATAACATAAAGTGGATATTGTAAAAAAATAAAAATAACGATTAAAAATAACTAGGCGAAATTCCTTGGGACAACGCCAAAAGCACAGCTCTCAATCGTGTGAGATGCAGGAACCTTGTTGACGCCCAATGAGCCAGTGTTCAGTAATCAAGGAAGAAAACGCTGATCTATAAATGACCGAAATTCGATTATACATATATTTCAATCTGTCAGATATTGAATATGATATGCTTTTACTCTATACCGAAAATGTGGATAATTTGCGTGATATCTCAATAAAAAGTAGTAAATATCTTTTTTCGAGACTAATGTGGTATACTTTCCCTTGCCCCAATATAATGTTATTGGCTCCATTAAATGGACTTTTTGCCATAAAAATCGATGAGAATCAACGAGAATTCTTGTTTTAGAGATCCATTGAGATGGAGAGCAGAAAAGATAGTAACTTACCAATCATAAGTAGGCGTGACTCTGATTTTGTTCTGCAAATAAGTTGGTTGTGTCACTGAGAGGGATATAGAAAACGAGTTCTTATAATTATAGGCGCTCCAATTTCGAACTTATTTTTTTGTTTAAATCTATATTGGCAGAATAAGCTTTGAGTGAGATTTGATTTTGTTGATATAAAAACCTTACCTTCTAATCACAGCTAGAAAGGGCTTTATGACCTCTTATATTGTTACATATCAATCAAATTTTCATAAAGAAAAATTTATATTAATTCTTTAGACTGAATTTATATTCAATATATATACATATATACATATACATATATATGTATATGTATATATGTTTTTTTTTAAGTTCGACATTTCTTCCTTTTTCCTTCAAGATTTCCCTTCCCTTAAACTCAGCAAATATTATTCTGCATTATTTTACCGTAAAAATTATAAATGTGGCATGGTGGCATGCAACAATTATTCTCAGACAATATCTCACTTCATGCCATTTGTCACAAATACAAATTGGCGCAGTCGAGCGCAGCCTTTCTAACTGCCAAAATAGTCATGCTAGGCAGACAGAAGTTTCCGGACACACAATTCCAAAAGTGCATATGTTTGACTGTGTGTGTATGTGTGTGTGAGCTAGAGACAAAACCTTGAATAAATTGTGTTGACCCGTATGCGAGCACTACCAGATGGAAGAAGAAGAACAGAATCAGCATAAAGGCAATGGAAACAGAATCAAAAAAAAAAAAGAATAGAATATAACGGTACTCAAGCACTTTCACAAAATTTGCAAATGGTAAATGCTTTAGATTTTCCACTTTAAATATGAGAGTCAAGCGAATTGCAATACTGCACTCCTTGCATGTACTATGTATGTATATGTGTGTGTTGTTGTTGCTTTATATTTTATTTGTGCGCGAACTTTCAAACGAATTTAGGTCATACGTTTGGCCATTTTTGCCATTCAAATGCAATTTAATTAATACCTCAGGGCATGCAACAACGATGTAGAGCCAATAAATTCGCTCGTAATCGTTGTGGCAACATCAACTTACCACCGCAGCAAGCGAGGCAAGAGTAAAAGTAGCAAAATAGATGAAGGCAAAAAATGCTAAACATGAGAATGGATTATTTGCGTACTAGTGACGCAGCAAATTGCACAATAATTCACTTGAATGGAATCAATGATTGGCGGCGCAATAAGCTTGCAACAATTTCTGGCAACGGCAGCGCGGAACTCAGCAGCCGTGGCAATAGTAAAAGTAGAATATTCTTAAACAAAGGGGGAAATGCGCTTTTCATTGTGCCATATGCATGTTGCATGTGGCATGGTGCGGTTGCAACATGCTGCATATGAATCTCGATGCATAAATAAAGCAAAGCGGTATGCAATAGCGGACAGGTGAAGGGTTGCTGTGGTGGAAGCAGCGATGTTCTAGCTTTAGTTCAGTTGTTATTGTTGTTGTTGTTATTAGTATAACCGCTACTTTTTATGGTTATTACTATTTATGTTGTTATTGCAATTTTAGTTATTGTAAAAATTATTTTTGTTGTTGTTATTGCCTTTTGTTGTTATTGTTATTGCCTCTTTGTTTGTTTTTATAGTTATTTTTGTTGTTGTTATTGTTCTTGTGTGATTGTTCTAGCTGTTTTTGTTGTTGTTATTGCTATTGTTGTTGCTGTTATTGCTATTTTTGTTTTGGTTATCTGTGTTTTTCTTGTTATTGTTGTGTTATTTCTGGTGTTGTTGCTTTTGTTATTTCCAGAATTTAGTTGTCAAGTCATGTCATAGGCAATTTAAATGCCTCTCCTCCCGTACTCCCCGCCAACTCACAAATGAACGAAAATGACTTATGTACTTTTTAACGACAACAACAACAATAACAATAACAACGCGAAAATTTGTTGCCAACGCACGTATAAATCCATTCGTAATTCATAGACGCCGTCAATCAAACAATTTTGCGCCGTTATGCCGCAAGCGCGCAATCAGCAGGCAACTATGCAACCGTGCAACATGCTGTTGCATGTTTGTATATAGCCCAGCCACTAAGTAGTTGCCAATATATTGCAATTGTTGCTGTCGCTGTGGGCGCATTTGGCAATAAACGACACCTACTTAGCGGCAATGAAATATGTTGCAAGTAGCTGAGAGCAATTTGCGCAGTTGGGAATTGTGCCACGCCACGCTATGCTACTTTATGTTATGTGCAACACAATTTTCGGCTGAATTTACGCGAACTTGAACTGCTTGGGAAAGTTGCGGTGGAAAGTATTTTCCGCATTGTGGCATGTTGCAAGTGTCCGTACGGTGTGGCATGAGTTAATAGGTGGTTGGGAGTAGGTGTGTGTGTCAGTGGTGTCTTCCCGTTCAGCTGACCAATTGACCCAGTCTACCGCTGTTCTATATACGTATATGCAACATGCAGTTGATTGATAGTTATTTGTTGCCGCATGTTGCAAGTAGAATATGCTGCAGTGCTTTGCAGATATTTAAAATGCTAGACATTCTAAAAGTTTGTGCTGTGGCATGCCACTTGGCATGGGAAAATTATTTCGAACAAAATATCAGCAAGAACAAAAACAACAATAATTACAACAAATTTGGTACTAAATGTGCCACAGCAATGCAGTTAGCAACACGGCGCATGTTGCAAGCAACGAAAGGGCCCTCACTACTCAGTCAACCGCAACGTCGCTGTCCACCGCCGTAGCTGTTGTTGTTGTAGTTGCTGCTGTCAAAGTTATTGGCAACTTAATTTTACCTTTCGACAACATAATTGCCAACAATTCGAATGCCGCAATGCATAGGACCCCAAATAGTAACAATCGCAGTCCGCACAGATGACAATTGACAGGCGAAATAGGTTCCAGGGAGAGAACAGCGACAATTTGCAGCAGACACAATCACGACTCCAAGAATAATTTAAGCTGAAAAGGCACAACACAACTGTAGAGAAGATTCGTGTAATGAAAAGTGAGGTTAGGTTATGTTAAGTTGACTTTTGATACAGAACTCTCCGTCAGTTGGTATCGCTGGAAATGAGTAGGTTCCCACGCCAGTCGGTTCCACGGTCCGAATGTTTTTTTGACTGAGAGCGTTCCACTGTACAGCGTTTTCTCAAAAATTTGTGAAGAATACTTTCTGCTGATCCAGTAATAACAACGGCTTATCCATTTATCTTTGGTATAATAACTCGTTTTGAGAACTTGAAGTAGGTTTCGTGTGTCTAGAACTTTGGCAAGGGCTTAAGTGTTTCCTTAAAACCCACTAAGTTATTCTCAAGGTTCTCTAGTGTACAGCATTTCTCAAAATTTTTTAAGGAATATTTTCTTCTGCTTCAGTAACTACAAGAGGTTATCCGTTTACCCTTGGCATAATAACTTGTTTTGCGGTTAGAGCTTGAGGGAGGTTTCGTGAGTCCATAACTATGGCAAGTGCTTAAATATTTCCTCAAAACCCATTAAGTTGTTCTCAAGGTTTTCTTGAATTTCGTCGTCATCCACTCCCACCATCATCCAGACTCAAGAATGAACGAATTGTTCGGTGATTATGACAACTCAACGACAACTACTCGCAAATGGAATAGTCCAAATATGTGTTTAGGTTAGGTTATATTGACTTTAAATAAAGGAAACCGATCGTTTTAGTGTAAGTGAAGAGGTTCTCACGACTGTACAATGGAGCGGACCCTAATTTTTAACCGACTAAAGACGGACCACTTGACAACAATTTTCGAAATTATGCGAGAAATATTATCTGCCGTTAAAACAACAATAAGAGGTTATCATTTTACAATTAGTAATATGGTTAGAGGTTGGATCTTCCTCAGCTTCCGTGAGTCAAGAAATATTTATGACAGTGCTTAGGTATTTTCACAAAACCCTATCAAGATTTTCATGACTTTTTTTATCCAGATCTCAATCAATCAAAATATTTCAATTACTCGGAGTTTACGTTAACTCAGAGGTTTCGATAAGAAAGTGGATTTGTCCAAATGAGTAAATAGTTAGGTTATCCTAAGTTCTCTGCAGATGGTACAAGAAATCACTGACGAGTCGGATCCGTAGTAATACCACTGAGAACTATGAACTCTTTTCATATTCTTCGGAAAAAAGAAGATTGATTTTTTGAATATAATGAACTTTGGAGAATATGTTGGTGCAGTATGGAGGAGATCTGCCTAAGCATTCTACTTTTACATACAAAAAAAAAGTTTTTCCTAAAGTTTTCCCGACTTTTTTTTATAAACGACGTTGGATACTATCCAATATTATACCGAGGAACTAATAGGTGATTCAAGTGAAGCTACTTTTTTCAGTAACCCAAAGGGAATTAAAAGCTGTCATTTCATTCAGAAAAGGCAATGGTTTGGTTTGGTTTGTGGGCTGGAGGCATCATCGATCTATATTTTTTCAAAAATGATGCCAGTGAGAACGTAACCATTAATGGCGACCATCACCGCGCTATGACAACCCAACATTTGTTGTCTAAAATAGAAGCTCGAAGCTCGTGATCTCGGCGACTTTCGGTTTCAACAAGACGGCGCCACTTCCCACATATGACATCAATCAATCGATTTATTGAGAGAACGCTACGCTGAGCAGTTAATATCACGTTTTGACTCGGTCGATTGGTCACCAAAAGCGTGTGATATCACATCGTCGGACTTTTTCCTGTGGGGTATGTAAAGTCTAAAATCTATGCGCACAATCCCGCTTCGATTCAGACCTCGAAGCAAAATATCACGCGTGTCATTCGCCAGCTACCAGTCGAAACTTCTATCTGATTGCTTCTGTGGACACACTGGCAAGTATGAAGATTCTAAGGAAGTGTATAATCTTGTTCTCAGGGTACCCGATAGAGAAAAGAGAAATGGGTAGTTTTTATAGACAGAGGAAAACAGAGCAGCTTCAGGACAGTGAAAAGATTCATTCGAAGTATTTAATGCATATACAAAAAAAAACAACAGCAACACACAAAATGATGACATAAGCAACAACGAAAACACTGAACCACATTACAGCAACAACTCCATCAAAGCTAATATTTCAACGACGAAAAATAAAAAAGGAAACTGCCCAAAGCAGTAGTCCTGGGAAAACTGACAATTTGCGAAAGAAAGTAGCAACAACAACAACATTAATAACAACAAATCACAGCATTTGTAAAATATAAATGGGAATTGCAACGACTGGCAATCGTCGGCGGCGGTGAACGGTAATGCCGATGGCGCTAAGCGCATTGTTGCCACATAATACAATAACTGTATTCATATACATATACATACATATGTATGTATATGTTTGTGTGTGCATACAATGTTGTGACTAAAAATTTCGCTGCGCGCACTGCGGTTGGTTCTCACTGTTGCTCGAGTCACAGCATTCTTAGTTTTCCCCAATTGCTATTGTTGTTGTTGTTGTTTTTCGACTTGTCTACTGTGCATAGCGGTTATTTGTTGCCGCGCATTATTTGTGGCCTCTTACTATCGTCTGACGCTGTCTGGAGCTTTTCTTGTTATACTGTTGTTGTTTTTGTTCTTGTTGTTGCCGCCTAGCCTGTTTGCCGGGACATTGATGAATGGGAAAAGCGAATGGAGACATTTTTCAAAGAATCAACAGAATCAACAATGTCAATACCCACCAGCCGAGGAGGAAGTCCATAGAACAACAACAACAGCAACACCATCAATATGATAACAACATGCAGTGATGACCTAGAATGTTGCTGGTGGCGTCAATGGCAATTGTTGTTGTTGGTGTTTTTGATGATCTTGTTAGAAAACAAAAACAAAAACAAAAGCAATTTGAGCATTGTCTGGGATTCAGTATACTAGTCGCGGTGAAACAACATTGTATCAATATACTATAGTGTCTTAACTCTCCGTCTTAAACTCGACTTAAGCGGTGCTATTGCAGTAAAAGTTAAAAAAAAAAAAATTCAACACATAATAGTATTATTAATGTTGTATTCTTATAAACAACAAAACTGACCCATGCCTCATGTCAAAACAATTAATGAACTCGAGTTAATCATGCAATAGAGGGAAAACTCGAGTTTATGGTGCAGCGTTTATAAAGTGGATTTAAATTTTTTTTCTAACTTCATGTTTATGGGTAGTTAATACATCATACCAAAACAACCAATAAACTCGAGTTAATCTTGTAATATGGTATAAGGTGAACTCGAGTCAAAATGACTTATACTTAAACTCGAGTTAAACACGCAATGTGAGATGAACTTGATTTTATTGTCTATGTGTAGTGCTAATAAAGAGCATTATCATTTTTCTGTGATAAACTCAGTATTTATGATTGGTGTTTAATGTCAAAGAACGACCATCTATGATCAATTTTAAAGGTGAATTTTGTCCATTTCATCTCCTTCAAAGTAATCCGCTCCCGCTGCAATACACTTACGCCAACGAATTTTGCAGTTATCATAGCACTTGGAAAAATCTTCCGTCGTGATCAGATCAGAGCCTTCTTCGATTCAGCTTTCATATCCTCCAATGAGTCAAAACGGTGTCCTCGGAGTGGTCATGTGAATTTGCTGAAGAGTTAGAAGTTACGCGGAGGAAATCAGAAGAATGCGGCGGTTGCGGCACGATACAAGTTGAAAATGTGGCGAAATGATCACGAATAACCAACGCAATATGAGATGGTGCATTATAGCACTTCTTTGTTCAATAAATTCAGACATACGAGTAGTAAAAATCGAAGAAATCACTTTTAGAGCCTCACAAAACGACTTGTATCTCAAATACTAATGAATATTTTGAGGTGAAATTAAGCAAAGATGTCACTAACAGTACTACCAACTTAAAGAAAAAAAATTTGCCGATTGGAAAAACACACGAAGTATAAATTTTAAAATTTGATCACATTATTATATCTACATATGTATGTATGTATATCGCGATTTCTGGCATAATTGATGCAATAAGAAGTGAACTCGATTCCAATTGACATTAAGGGGGTATTCTGGTCTAGGATTTTGAAAAAATTAATTTTTTTTGCATATATTGAAAGTTTAGACTTTCAAAAATATGACCTTGGAAGGATTTTTCAAAATTCGACTTTTTTTCGGAGATACAGCCAATTTTGTGACGTGGCGTCCGTGTTCACTAGAATTGTCTCCTAAAATTTTAAAAGCGTTTTTCTCGAAACTACTTTTTTTGAGGTGGTTGATATGATATCTCAAGTTCTACTGAATTTGGTATATATCTTCTTTATACAATGCTCTATCGTGTCTGCCTTGAATTTCCAAAAATTTTGATTCGAAGTATTTTTAAAAAAATCGAAAAGGTCGAAAAAATCGGGTCAAACAAAGATTTTTTTTTTCAGGTCGACGCCATATTGTTATTGTTTTTTTTTTTTTTTTTGAAAATGGTCAACCCGATAACGACATCCATACTAATGAAGAATCTTCTTTTTTTTGTGTTTTAGATCTCTACAAGGGTAGAAATCACGTCAACCAGGGCGCACCGTTTTTTTTGAAGCCCCCACTCCACCGGCCCGTATCTCGACGAATTTTGTTTTTTTTTCTTGCAATTTTTTTTTTTATATTATTAAAATGTCAGTAAAAATCATATAAAAAAATGGATGGAAGAAATGTTTTTCATTTTTTTTTAATCTTAGTTTAAAAAATGCTTAAAATTCATGCGTCTTGACCAGAATATCCCCTTAAACACCAAAAGCTACATTTTTGCTTGAGCTTTCTTTTTGCGACAAACAGATGAATATACTCCGAAGAGTTAAAGGTTTTGACTTCTCAACATTTTGAAATGCAGTCGGCCGTTCGATCTTTTCCTTCGAAATCAAACTGAATTTTCAAATATAATGAATGTTTTGAAATTAGTTTTTGGCTTTTGCTTCTGGTGGTATTTAAACCATTAAGAAACATACATGAATATTTTTCCTAACTCTCAAAAACCGAATTGAATAAAACTATCCTCAAAAATGTTTTTTGACGGTCAGCTTATAGTAGCAAAGAAGGCTTATGTGGTAATATTAATTATTCCAAAAAAGTGTGATTACATGCGATGTGTATGAACAGCTGGATATTGACGGATTTTTAGACTACTTGGCGTAAAAGCTTACACTATACGGCAGAAACAAATATTTTTCTCAGTATTGGACAAACCAAATTTTTCCGAGAGACTTCTTCTTCTTCATTATAGGCGTAAACACTGCTTGCGCGGTTATAGCTGAGTTTACAACAGCGCGCCAGTCGTCCTTCCCTCTCGCTTTTTGGCGCCAATTGTAGATTCCAAATTTGGTCAGATCCTTCTCCATCTGATCTCTCCAATGGAGTGAAGGTATTCCTCTGTTTTCCCCCGGAGAGTTGAAGTGTTTTCTTTTAATTCGGACGACACAATCTAGCCAGCGTAGCTGCTGTCTTTTAATTCGCTGAACTATGTCATTGTGGTCCTGTATCCGTAGATCTCACCATTCCACCGACTGCGGTATTCTCCGTTGCCAATGCGCAAAGGACCATAAATTTCCGCAGAACCAATCTCTCGAAAACTCGCAACGTCGACTCATCAGTTGTTGACATCGTCCAAGCCTATGCACCATATAGCAGGACGGGAATAATGAGTGACTTATAGAATTTGGTTTTTATTCATCGAGACAGGACTTTGCTTCTCAATTGCCTACTCAGTCTGAAAGAGCACCTGTTGGCAAGAGTTATTCTGCGTTGGAGTTTGAGGAAAAAAAAGATAGACGAAATTATCTACGACTTCGGAGTTATGACTGTCAACAGTGACTGGGAGCCTAGTCGCGAGTGCGACTACTGTTTGCTTGATTGTCAGGAGATATTTCGTCTTGTCCTCCTTCACTACCAAACCCATTTACTTTGCTTCTTTGTCTGACCTTATGAAAGCAATAATGATTTTTTAATAAACTCAATATCGGAATTCGAAGGCAAATATTTGAATTTTAGAAGCAAACTTCGAAACACGTAGAAATGTCATTTGTCCTTATGACTCAATCTCTCATAAAAACATTGATTTGGTACAACTGACTGGGTCGTCGAGTGTTGTACATTGTTATAAAAGCAGAATATACTCTATTTAAATACTGAAAATAATATTGAAAAATGTGAACGTGTTGACAGTTCCAGCGGACTTTGGATCCGTGCTGCTTTCGTATACCAAATTATCGTGGGAAAATAGTAGCTTAACTTATAAGTGATTACTTTTCCGAACAAATATTTTCGACGAACAATTTTATGTTGATATCACAAACATTTTGGTTAATTATAGATGATTTCATGGATGCGAATGGCCGGATATCTATATATTTATGCAAAGACACTAAATTACTCTCAAGCATAAAAACTTAATTATCAATTTACTAAGTGCTTAGATAGCAAACAAAGATCAATAGTAAAGGCTGCGCATGAAATTTCACTACTTTAGTCGGCAGTCGGCATATAAAAGCCACTCGCAAGAGGGAGAAATTATTTATTACATGTACATATGCAGAGAGCATATACAGAAGTGCTTATATCTATATGTATGCATGTACATAAATATGTATGTCCCGCCTTATACATAATTGCATGCATGAACTTAAGTGCCCATTATTTTCTTATCTGCGCAGCTTCTCTCCGAAGTTATCAAATAATAATTTAAATGACTGCGCGCCGCCATAATTATCCACTTGGTAGATACTCGTAAATAACAAGAAAAATATTTTACAAAAATAATACACAATATTTTTGCAGAAAATACAATTTCACCAGCTCTTGAGCGCTCATAGACAATAATAATTTGCTGGCAGATAAGCTGCGCAATTTGACTGCAATTGCTGGCAAAAATAAAAACAACAAAGAAAAGTCACCAGTAATTTAATTTAATTCAATTTATTTGTTTATCCCCTGCGTTTTGTTGACTTTTCGCTTTGTTTCACGCCTAATTGCTCTTGCTGTTGTTGCCATCTTTATTTGAAGATTTTAATTGCAGACGAAAAAACTTTTCTCAAGCACCACAGTGGTCTCCAAACTTTTTATAATCTGATTTGGGTGGTTTCTAACATCAAGTAGGAATCATCGGAGATTACATAAAATATATACATACATACTTATGTGTATGTATCATAAGCGATCAGCGTATCGAGCTGAATCGTTTTAGTCTTATCCCTCTGTATGTTATATACTAGAACTACTCCCTCAGTTTTCGAGATATCTAACTGAAATTTTGCGCACATATTTTTCTTCTCAAAAGGCTTATTATTTGTCGAAATCGAGGATATCGGATCACTATGGCCTATAGCTGCCATACAAACTGATCGGTCAAAATCAAGTTCTTGTATAGAAAACTTTTTTATTTGACAAGATATCTTTTCGAAATTCGAGCGCGATTATTTTACCTGACAGCCCTACAATTTCCGAGGAAATCGTTGAGATTGAACTATTATAGCATATAGCTGCCATACAAACTGAACCCTAAAAATCAAGTTTTTATAAGAAAACTTTTTTAATTGTGAAGGGTATTTTGCAACCGAACGTATTTTTCTTGTTTTCCTTAAATTTTGGTTTCCATAATAAGCAAAAACAAAAGCAAGATGTGATGTTGCAAGGCAAAACAAAGAAATTTCTAACAAAAGTTCAGGACGGAAAGGTAAGGCGTATATCACCCCAACTGCGTGTGCCATCCATTGCATACATACAAATGTATACCTATCTAAGTACACACGTACATATATGTAAATTTAAGTGCATTCACAAGATCAACCGCGGTGGGTGCTGTCAGCGCCTGCCACATGCCGCCTGCTGCTACGTCATACGCAATTCGTTGTCGCGCTTGATCGCTCAATCCACCGCCGAGCGCCTCAAGTGCTCATTAAGTGGCGCAGATTAGTGGGAAAACAAACAGTGACAACAACAACTACAACTGCATGTAAATACTATAATTTTAACAATATCAATTGCCATGCCACCGTAGCCAACGTATTTATTTGTTTTCGCGCTTTTATTTGTTTACTTTCTTTATTCGTCTGTTTTTTGTTGGTTGCTTTGTTTGTTGTTGGGGTCATTGTGTAGCGAAAGTGATCCTTTACTCACAGTATTTGCTAGTTAAATGGCTTTACAATTGGTTTATTCGATTTTCCACTCAATTGCCATCGATTGAAATGCTTTGCCAACAAACTGAGCGAGTATTATTTAAGCATTAAAGCTAGCAGTTAGGCGTTGAGGGTCGGTTTCGCTGCGCTGACTAACTGACTGACCGACTGGCTGATGATTTGGTCAGATGATCGCGTGAAATGCACAGTGGGATTTTTTAAATATTACTAACTAAAAATGAGGTGAAATGAGGAGAGGATGAACAAGGACTGAAGCTGCTCGACCTTCTCAAAAGACATAGCAGCTTTACTCTATGGGCTCTTCCAAGAAGATCCGATGTTTTCGAGCCAAATTTTTATTCAGCGATGAGTCCCATATCTGGCTCAATGGGTATGTGAACAAGTAAAATTGTCGCATCCGAATTTGGGACCAAGACCAATCTGAAAAGATTCTAGAGGTACCATTTCATACAACGGTTTGACGTGGTTTTGGGCTGGTGGAATCATCGGTGATACCGGAACGTTACCGTCAATGGTGATCATTATCGCGCCATAATAGCCGATTATTTGATGCTTGAAATTGAAACTCGTGATCTCGACGACATTTGGTTTCAACAAGACGGTCACTTTCATAAACACTTAAACATTCCGCATTAAATTTGAAGTTTCTGTGTGTGTGTGTGTTTTTTAAGTAGGGAACATCACCTTTTACATATAGTTAGAGGGCCTCCGAAGATTTCTTGCTATTGCAAAACTCGTGGCAAACTTAATATACTCTGTTCAGGCTATAAACAGACAGATGGTAGATTAGACTGGACTTTTTGGACTTGGAATCATTTCGCTCAAATTTCCGGTATATATTTGTCAGAAAATTTGTCCAATAGCCGAGTTTAAAACACCGCACCAGTTGTTCTTTATTTTCACTGTTTGGTGCCAATTAGAGATTCCAAGTGTAATCATATTCATCTCCACCTTGTCTTTCCAACGAAGTGGAGGTCTTCCTCAACATGTGGTTCCCGAGGCGGGTACTGCGAGGGACACTTTCGGAGCTGGAGTATTTTCAATCATTCTGAACTACTTATATCAATGTCGCCGTATATCTTGTACAGCTCAGCGTTCCATAAACTGCGGTATTCGGTATTTCCAATGTGCCAAAAACCATACATCTTCCGCAAAACTTTTCTCTCGAACACTCTTAAGGCCGGCTCATCAGATGATGTCATCGTCCATGCCTCTGCACCATAAAGCAGGACGGGGATGGCGAGTGACTTGTAGAGTTTGGTCTTTGTTCATCGAGGGAGGACTTTACTTCTCAATTGCCTACTCAGTCCGAAGTAGCACCTGTTTCAAAGAGTTATTCTGCGTTGGATTTCGAGGTTGACGTTGTTGTTGGTGTTTATGCTAGATCCAAGACAGACGAAATTAGCGCGAGGGATGTTTCGCTTTGGAACGGATATTTTTGGCTACCCAGAGAATACTTGGTAAGACCGGAAGTCGTGAACTGCTTTGTGAATTCAATTTACAGTTAGTACTCATAACAAAACACGCATGAGTCACCAATATGCCTGCCTCACCAGCGGCCTGCCTCTAAGCTCCGTTACCTCATCAAATGCTAAAATATTCTAATTGCATACGCAACCGCCCATTTATTTACGATGTAAATCACTTCAGCGATTTATTTATGCTAATTGCATTAGTTTTGCAATTCAATGGCTAAATTTAATAAATTATCGCAATTGATTCATGCGACTTAACGACCTTTTGCAGCAGACCGCAATTACAGCGCCGGATTGCACATCCAAAGGCAACTACAACAAATGCACAACGTCCGCTCCTAGCCATGCAACAACACCAAATGTTGTTGTGTGAGATGCCACAAACCGACGCTTGTGCAACACAAACAAAACAAATAGCGGAATGGTTAGGAATTACCGGGTGGCCGAGCTCAGCATTGAACTTTAACACCAATTTTTATTTCTGTCGTAAATATAACAACCGTTATTTGAATTGAATTGAATTTCACAGCAATAAATAAAGAGGCTAGATAAAGGTACGAATATACATAGTACATATGTACATACATACATAAGTACTTAAAGATTTTATTATGGTATTTTTAGACTGAAAAAGGAAGAAAAATTCGGACGATTCTTCCGCATTGCTTTTTAAAGCAAATAGTTTATTAGGGAGGCAATATGGTAGATTCTTCTCTCGATATGTATGATTTCGGAGTTTTTCCGGCGAGTTGAGGTGAACAAAGATTGCCATATAAGAACTTTTTAGACTAAAAGAAAATATTCTGTGCCAGTAGACTACCGATGTAAAGGGTGTGGTGAATAGTTCTTTGCCGCCATAATGGTGAAATCTATATTTTCCGAAAACTAGGGCAATGAAGGCCAAGATTTATACTCGTTCATTGAACTCATCCAAAATCTACAACAATAGGAACACATTGCGGAGTTTGCAAAAAGAGTTTTCCAAAAAGCGAAACCTGAAAAAAATGTATTATTATAGAGTTGCCACCCTAATGCTAAAACAAATTGAGTTTTGTATAAAAATATGTTGTAATCTTCGATTGTATAATAAAATTATTTAAAATTCGTTTAAGTAAAATATTTTTTTCATAAGGATTGCCACATAACAAAAACTGATTTTAAAAATTTTTGAAAATCGAAATTTAAGTGTTAAAACTGTAGTCTAAAAAATCGTTAGTTCTATAAATATACCGTTATATTAAAAAAAAAATTTCCAAAAAGCGAAAACTAAAAAATTATTTTTTATAATAGAGATGCCACCTTCATGCTAAAAAAAGGCATTTTGTATAAAAATATGTTGTAAAATATGAGATTGATTAAGTATACTGTTAAAAATTCGTTTAAATAAAATATTTTTATTCATAAGGTTGCCACGTTACCAAAAATTTTGTAACAATTTTTGAATATCGAAATTTGAGAATGGAATATTAAAATCGTAGTTTAAAAAACCGTTAGGTCAAAAAATTTATTTGTGATTGCTTTTTTTAAAGCACATATAACATTTATAACATCTGATCAAATTTGATCCGGACTGGTTCATTTAAGCTGCGCATTGCATGCAAACGCAATCGACATAGTTTTTTTTGGACGTTTTGGTACCATCTTGTTCCGTGTTCGTGAATTTAAAATCGGCTTAAATAAGTTTTTTCTTCATAAGGTGGCAACCCAAAACGATTAAACAAATTTTTTTATACTGAAATTTGATTATTACAGTAGAATATTTATAACGTGTGATCAAATTTGACCCGAACTGATTCATTTAAACTGCGCATGCACACCGTAGTGAGAACCAAAAGTTTTTTGAGTTATAAATGAACAACGAGTTCGCGTGAATTTTTGTGTTATCAGTGAAATTGCGACTATAGAATCATTGAAAGGAGAATTTTGGAAAGTCTTCTTTACCACGAACACAAGTGAGGGCCGTGAAGTCGTCGAAAACTTGCCTTATTTGAGTCATATAGTACATCCACTTCTGTTAATGACGATATCATCGAAAATGTCAAAGGATCAGTGCTTGAAAAAGGTCGTGTAAGCAGCAGAGAAATAGCTGAGGATCTCAATATATGGATATGGACCGACCCAACGAATTTTGATTAACTTTACTCAGGTTTGAATATGAAACGGGTCAATGATAGATCTTTACCAAAAGACATGTATCTTTTGCAAAAAAGTCGTCGAGTAGAGATCGAAAAAACAGACGATTACCAACGTAGCTGTAGACCATGCATTCATCAAATGCGTCATTACTGCTTGCGAGGCGTGGGATGAATATGACGTCGAAGCTGTTCAAAAAGCTAGCGAAAGGCATTAAAAAATTTTGTCGAAACCCAAAAGACCACGTCCAAGTCAATTAAAAGTCAAAGATATGCTCATCGTTTTCTTTGTTTACCATGGAGTGGTTAGCCATGAATTTGTTCCACAGGGTCAAACGGTCAATATCGAATACCACTTGGCCGTTTTGAGGCGTTTACAAGTAGTAATTCGTCGAAAATGACCGGAATTGTGCGCAGAAAATTCTTGAAATTTTTACCACGGTAATGAGACTTTACATTCTAGCATGATTGTGACTGAGCTTTTGGCCAAATACGCAACGAGAGTTATCGAATTTTCCAGATGTGGCTGCCTGCGACTTTTTTCTATTTTCGAAACTGAAAAATCCGCGTCGAGGAATGCGCCATGAGTCCATTGAAATCATTAAAGGCCATTCGCTGAAGGCACATAAGGTCATCCTAGCCGAGGCTTATATATAGACTAGTATAATATATAAAATAGTACTAAAGGGTCGCTTTTTGGCAGTTCGGGTCAATTTTGATCATATGATATACTATAAATTATATTTATATTTTTTTAAACCGGCGTGATAATTCTCGTAGATTTCATAAATATTTCAACTTTATAAGTTCAAGTTTGACTAATAAGCCCTCAATTTGTTCTCAATATCGCTCATAACTCTGATTTATTGCCCTTGCCACAAAGTTGTCTAAACCAACACAGTTGAAAACAGAAAGGCAAACCAATAAATGAAAAAAACTGATAAATAAATAACGGTAAGTTCTTTCAAGCATTTGAAAATAAAGCAACGAAAAAAAATAAACCCATGCTATTCATATTATTTTTCGCCCCTACAATTACGATTTTGCCTCGTATTTTTCACACTTCATTGCTTGATTGCGGTATCATCACTCCAGCTCTGCTCGGCCGCTTGCCGAGTGCGTTTGTGCAGCAGCTTGCGAAGTTGACCGTTGGCCATTACTAATGGGCCTGGTGCTTTGTGGTAATGGCTGATACTCTACGAACCAACTGTTGTTGCTGTGTTGCTGCCACTAGTATTATAACTATTATTATTGTTGTTGTTGTTGTTAGTGTTGCCATAGTTATTGCTTCGACAGCAGCTGACAATGGGTTGAAGAGCATGACAAATTGTGGTCATTGCTATGTTGATCGTCCGCTTTCGACGGCTTTGTTGCTGTAACAACAAAAACTTTTCACCGCTTTTTCAGCTTTTCTAAGCATTTTTCCATTGTTGTTGCTATTACAGCATTGCAAGGCGACCGTTTCTCTGCTGTGCGAGGTCATGGTGCTAACGTGGCAATATTTTATATATGTAATTGTTGTTGCAAGTTGTTGTTGTTGTTGCGAGGAAGTTACTCTAGCTGTTGTTCCAAACGCTTTTTATGCTTCGTTGTTAATTTGTTGCATCATGCTGCCGCCACGTAATGCCAGCAGCTGCAACGAGTGCTGCGTACTTCTAGCAGTAAGCGCTGATCACTTTTTATTATTGTTGCAACAGCGTTAATCCGCTTTTGCCACGCACTTCGTGTGGTCAACCTTTATTCCACGATCATCATCGGCAAGCAATCAAGCGATCCGCAATCGCTGCTCATTAGTAATCGATGAATTAGGTGAGAAAGGAAATCGAACTTCCATGCTGTGTGTTTTTTAAACAGATATAAGTACATGTGTATATGTACGATAATATATATATTAAGGTGTTTTTTTTTAACTATTAATTTTTTTCAGTCTCGTCACGAAATTTCCTTGGAAATACCCTAAAAAAAATTCCCTGAAAATTTAAGCCCTTAATATTGGCATTAAGAACTTGACCAAGGTCTGTAAAAATTTTCCATAGAAAATACACTACAATCGTGAGTTTTCATTTTTAAACTCCTACAGAGGCCATAAAATAGGCATGGCTTTGACTTTAGACGCATATTTCTCAGAAATGTTCACTCTACAAAAGTGCCCAGTGCAAAAAAGTCGTAACTCACACCGGCGAGGTAGTGCGGGGCTCTAAACCCGATTTTTCCAAGAATTTCGCATTTTTTGTATATAGTATCTTGTAAATGACAGGAGCTGTAGAAAAAATGAACATGGCAAATTTATAAGAAATTTTATTTGCTATAAAAAAGGTTCGAGGTGAAAATTGCCATCATTAATACTTCTCGAGAAATTCGGCTTTTTAAGTAAGGCTTTAGAATTTTTAATTTTTTTGACTTAAAAAATCTATGAAAATTGCAGTTCAGTTGCAATTTGTATTAGTGTTGTTATATAATATAGTGAAGTTGTTCCTGTTACTTTTAAATATGAAAACATCTAAATAATCTGTGAACTAATTCTGGAAAACTTATATTCTAAGAGTCTTCGAAAGCTTTAGATTTTTACCCCCAATAAGCTCAAATACAACATAAGGTCTAGTAAAAAGAAAACCATTACTCTTCAAATAGATGGCTTTAGTAATCTGTGTGTTGATTTGGAAAGACAAGATTTTGTACTAAAACAATTTTAGCCAGTTTTGTGATTGCTTGGTTTAATATTCCCAGTCAAGGAGTAGGAACAGAAAATCGCAGAAAAATTGTAAAATATGAGAAAATACTTTAAGGTTTTCTTGCCATAAAGGCGAAATCACAAGCCGATCGGCTCAAAATGTAAATATCCTCATACTGTAGCAGACAATGACATTTTGGTTTCGTTGATTGAATTCCGGTAATTTTGATGTCAAAGACATGCACTGGAAGACTATTTGCCAAAAACATCCATAAAAACCCTAACTAAAACGATGAAAATAATGAATTTATTTTTACCAGATCTTATGTCTATATATGTGTTCCTTGCTGTTACCACCTTATATTCAATTAAAAATATAATGGATGATCGACAAAACAGTCTAGTGTTTAGAAGTGATCAAAGGAAAATCAAGAAGATCATTACTCTAAGATGAATGGAAGCGAATTTTATCCGTAATGCTCAATAGCGCTCACATTTTCATTGAACTCATTTCAGTTGGTACGTTCCAAGCGGAAGTTATTCATAAATATTCTGCACACTCCATATACCGGAATTCCAATAGGGATGATATGATTTCTAAGTGTCATTTCGTGCATTTTTAATATGTCTTCATCTGTACTTTCTTTCATTGTATTGAGTTATGTTTATCATTGGAAAGATATACGCACGAACAACGTCCACAAATTATTCAATTTTAACTTTATTATCTCTAAATAACCGTTCTCCAATTGCAGCTTTTTGTGCGCCTTTGCCATTTTATGGTCGTAATAATCATCCACCTGTGTTTGCTATTCGTTGAATTGTTGAAAATTTCCAGCGTATATTTTCTTTACATAATGTTCAAGTGCCAATAAGGCAAAGAATCGTTCGAAATAATAACAGTATTGCTGTCGTTCAGGCAAATGTTGCTGAAGACTGCAATTTGTCGATTCCATGACCTTCTCAAGAACTAGGACTGTCTCAAACCACAACCTGGTGAATTTTGAGAAAGGATTTGGGCTTGAATCCCTAAAAAATTGTTCTCACTCAAGAAATGTCATGAATTTGGTGATTTTACCTTAAAAAGTATAACGATTTTTTAAGAAAATCATCTTCTTTAATGAGGCTCACTTTCATCTGAGTGATATGGTAAATAAATAAAATTATCGATTCTGGTGCGCAGAAAATCTACCAATTATTCATGAACAGCCATTACATTCAGTTAAATTGACAATTTGGTGTGGTTTTTGGAATCATTGGTCCGTACTTTTTGTGAAATGAAGCTGGTGACAAGGTTACTGTCAATGGAGAGCGATATAGATCGCTGATAACCAACTTTTTATGGCCGCAACTTAAAGATGTTGATCTAGACAATATCTGGTTTCAACAGGACGAGGCTACGTGCCACACAGTATGTGCAATGACCGAATTTGGCGAGTAAATTGAACTTGAAAAGAACTTACCAATAAGATTATGTATTATAATCAACTGGGAGTAAGGACTTTTTGAATAACAGAAAGCCTATTCTTTTTGACTAGTATAAAGTACTATTATGATCTTTGGAAGTTCCGGAAATCATTCTATAGAAACTGCCAGCCAAAATCATAATTTTATGAAATATCAGGTAGAAAATTGAACTCAAACTCTACGTCATGACAGACCTGTCTTTATACTAGTTCTGTTTACAGAACCCTGCCTATATTAGTGCTGAGAAAGAAAATTAGACCGCCACCCTGTAGAATATTATAAATTTCTTATTCTCTAATGTGCAGAAAGTAAGTGACAAAGTGGGCTTTATGCCAGAAACGCGAAGTTTTTTAGCTTTCCAGTATATTAACCAAAGGAGCTTAAAGTCGGCTCACTGTAAAAATTATACTATAAAAATAGAGAAGAATTTTTCTTTAGTGAAGATATCTGGTTATATCTTTAAGCCCAAGGTTAAATATGTATAAGAAAAGGTAGAGCAATAGAAAAATATTCGGAAAATATTTTGCCAGTAGAAATCTCTAGACAACTATTCCTGCGATGGTCTCATAATTATGAACGCTGGTCTACCACTGAGTCAGCGGATGATATGTTTTAAGACGCATGAAGATTCTTATGATATACATTGCATCGGAGTAAATGTGTGTAATGATGCAGCAATTTACTTCTAACGGCTGCCAGAAGCATAATACACACACACGAGCAACAATAATGCATATGCATATGTATATATGTATGAATGTATGCATGCATTTAAGTAGATGAACATAGAGATCAGCAAAAAGAACAAGAACAAAGCTTCGCTAATAAAACCAACAATGACAACAGCAATAGTAGCAGCAACCATAACAACAACAACACTTAAAAGCACGCACTTCACTTTGGAGTTATCACCTTTTGTTGTTGCTGCTACCACAGCTGCACTGTTGTTGTTGTAAGTAGACTTTGGTACAGCAGTTCTAGCAGCTTATGGCTGGTGGTATGTTGCAAGAATTTCAAGTGCGCACATAACCGTTTATGTGGCAACAAACAAACGAACTGCAAGTCACAACAGCAACAACAACAATGAGAGCAATAGAAGAAGTAGAAGAGCAAATAAAATGAAAAAACAAGGGCATGCAACAGCGCGCGATTACGCACTACTGACCGGCTGTTGCCACTGCTGCAAACTGCCGCTACTGCAACTGCGGCAACTATGATGACGACGGCAACTGGCGGCCAGCAACCTTTTGCGCAACGGAAGCTGTGCCAACGCGCCACCGTGCAACGCACTTACGCACATGTATACGAAGTAGCAAGTACAATAACAAGAACAACAACAGTAGCAACGGTGGCAGCAAAACTAAGCGACGTGGCACTTGGAACACTAATCAATAATGGCAGCGTCATCGGCGTTATCGGTGCACGCCGCAAGTTATGTAATGATTTGTTGTTGTTGTCATATAGTTGCATATACATATGTACATGTGGCATGTTATTTCAGCTTAAACTAACACAATACGCACGGAGATTGCCACTGACTTCACGTTGCGGCATGTTGCCACTCCTTCCGCTGTGGCAACGTGTTACAATTGTTGTTGTAAATAGTTTAGTTACAAGCGTTGGCAGTGTTGCTCTAGCTGTTTCTCCAATTCATTTTGTTTACTTATTCTAACACGCATTTTATTAAATTGTTGTTGCAACACCAATAGTGCCAGCAGCAGCAGCAGCAGCATTCATGCAACGCACAAAATTACGCAGAATGTTAGTTAGCGGTCGCCAGCGCTCCAGCCAGACGCACAATAAACAATCCAGTTAGCCGGTTAACTGCTTGTTGCTGCCACTTTAGTTTATAAGTGCTGCATGCAACATGCATTACGCACGCAAATACATATTCATAAGCAGGGAAAACAACTTGCCACCAACTCAATCAATCTTTAACACACACAAACACATACACACATACATACATATATTTGCTTGCATTTACTTATTCTACATTTTTCTTCTTCTTCTCCGCTGTCCATTTACAGGATGACATGAGCGATCAGTGCAGCCTCACACAAGCCGGCCTCGAGGAGTACAACATACGCGCCTCATCCTATTACGATCAGCCAGCCATGTTGTTCCATCATCAGAAGCAATCGTCGTATGCACAATCGGAGGGGTATCACAGTTATGTCTCCAGTTCGGATTCCAGCTCGGCCACACCATTCCTGGACAGGTGAGTTTTGCCTTGTCGCAATCAATGCGCATCACATGCACGCATATACATATAGTACATGAGTGTGTCGATTGTGTCGAAGCTGTTGCTCGCATTTGGCGCGTGTGATAGCCCGTTGGCCCGTTGTTGCGCGGCTGGTGCGCCGTTGGCTGTCTATCGCCCGTTGGCTTTTGGCTGCCGGCCGTTTGTCATTTGTCGTTTGGTCATTTCTGTTTATTTTTGGATTATTGATGTTGCAAGTTGTTGTTTTTGTTGTGGCTGTTGTTGTTTAGTTGCCAGCGTGTATTTAGTGATTTGTTGCACGTTCGCAGCGTTTATTTGTAGTTACATGCCAGCCGTTCGCTTGCATACTGCGCGTTGCAAGATGCTCTCGCAGACATTGCTTGCATGGAATGTGACAATTGTGGTCTTTGTTTTTGCTGTCACGAAATGCTTGCCATACAGCTGGAATGTGATTGCGTTGATGTTTTATTTAATTTATTGAAAAAAGCTGCATTTTTAGAAGTGTTATCATAAAATGACGCTGGAGCTTTAATATAGAAAAAGACTGATTCAAGAGCAAGCAGGGTTTCTTAGATCATCACAATATTTCAAAAACTTTCGGCTACTTCTAGAGCTATAACATTTTTGGAGGCACTGTAAAATCAGAACAATTTCATCAATTAGAGATAATTGAATCATATCTTTCTTTGAAATGGGAGAACTTGAAATGTGATCGGTTCGATTGAAAACTAAGAACTACTTCTGAATCCGCCCCTGGTCCGATAAATATAATATGTATATATGTACTTAGCATACGAAAAGACAAGGAAAATTTTAAAAACTGACGATATACTTAGTTCTCTACATAGCCTCTTTTTAACTCGATACACTTCAGCCAGCGATTCTCCAACTTCTCTAACCCATCTACGGAGATTGTGATGAACAGGATATCAGGTCGTAACTTAATTTGACTACTTTGGCAGTGGCCATAGCAGAGGAGTGATCCGGGGTATTGCCATAGTAGAAAACCATTTCGGCCGAATTAATAGAAATAAAGGCTTTCTGTCTAACAGAGTTCGTAGTGTCAAAAAACCGAATATAATTTGTTTCTGAAATTTTTTTTTGACAGAGTTGCCACATTTTATTTTTCCATATCCTTTCAGAAATAAAAGTTTTCTGTCTAACAGAGATCGCAGTGTCAAAAAACTGTAAATAATTGTTTTCCCAAATTTTTGTGACAGAGTTGCCACCTTTTGACATTATTTATCCAGTTCAACATAATGTTGTCTATTAACCCAGTAGTCAGTGTCAAAAAATTTTATATAATTGTTTTCTGAAAAATTTTTGTGACAGAGTTGCCACCTTTTATTTTTCATTATCCGGTTACAAATACAACTTTTGTGTTTCGTAGAGTAGACAGTGCCAAAAAATTGTAAATAATTGTTTTCTCAAATTTTTTGTGACAGAGTTGCCATTTTTTATTTTTTTTTATTATTTGGTTAAAATACAAATTTTCTTTTTTAGAGGTTGGAAAATGCCAAAACATTTTAAATAATTTGTTTCTGATTTTTTTTTTGTAACAGAGCTGCCACTTATTAACTTTCCTTACCCTGTCAAAAAGACATACATATATAAACTTCTATTTTACAGTGTGCCTAATGTAAAAAATAAAATAAAATATTTTTATATGAAATTATTTTTGCAACAGAGCCACCAACCTAATAAACTATTATTTGTCCAGAAATAAAAATTCACATAGAAAAGTGTTATGGCTACATATGTACATATGTAAATAGCCATTACAACAACTGTAATTATTTTAACGGCGGCATGTCTTAAGTCATTTGCCGCACTTCCTCAAGATTCACACGTCCACGTTGTTAAAACTCGGCGAGCATAATTTCTCAAACCTTCCGGCTAAGACTTCAATGTCGCTGCTTTGCAATAACTTGGCACTTAGCATATGTGGCACTTTGGCGCATGCGTAGATACGCGGCATAACGTTAGCATGCATACTTATGTAAAAATGTATATTTATATACACACGTACTTATATATACATACATATAGTATGTATATTCAAATAAGTGACGACAAATAAAAGCACACGCAGAAGTACCATTCACCTTTATGAAGGCTTATGCATACATACACACATATACATACATATATACACATCTAAAAAATACACTTATGTATATACACACGTCATATTGTATCTTACGCACTTAAGCGGCACTCAAGCTTCTATGAGGCATGTACTTACACACTTAAGCACACACACACACACACACAAACTATCTTATAATCGCGCGCAAAGTGGTTGGCCGGCAGCTTGCGCGGCTGGCCCGATGAGGTGTTTGGAATTATTTATGCAACATTGTAAATATATATGTTTGTATGTGTGAGCGTGCAGCTGCTGTGACAGCGTCAAAGGTTTATGGATTTGGTGGTCAGCGGCGCAAACGCGGTGGCTCGCATGCGTGCGCTTGTGGTTTTTTCTAACACCACGCCGCCGCTGCCGCAGCATGCAACGCAACAAGCGAGTCTGTAAATATGTACATACCTAGATTTATAGCAGCACTCAGTGGTTTTCTAGTTTTTTCAGTGTCATGTGCAAATACTCGCACCCAACTGCGTGTGTGTGTGTGTGTGCGTACGCACGTCAGCGATTTCCTGAAGTGCCACTTGCGCGCTATTTGACGCTTGACCATGCCAAGATTGCGCGTCCGCAACAACAGCAACAACGGTGGCGGCGCTCATAAATATGCATTTAATAGCGTTTGTGTAATTAATGTTATGTTGCTGTCGTTCAACACGTTTGAATTGCTTGCAACATTGCGTAGATTGCTACTAAACCAAGTAGTTTTATTTGAAAATATTTTTCTCAACTTTTTTTGTTGTTCACTCCAAAGCGGTATTACTTAAACTTGCACTTGAAATGCAAATGTTGTGCTGAAGTGCAGTTTAATATATACAGACAGTCTTGTTTGTTAGTGTGTAACTTGATTTTCTTGAATTAAATATTCTTAAATACGAAAACAATTTAGAAGAATATTTTTTTTATTTTTTCTTTATTCAAAATTTTATCACCAGTTTGGTATGCAAAAAGTATTTAATCCATAAATATTAACTATTTTAGCAGAAAATATAAACTTCTGTTAGATTTTCGGGAAAAAATTGTATGCACTCACCACGAGTTGAATTTTAGGAACTTCATCAATTCTTTTCCAAGGATATGTTTCAGGTATAGCTGAAATAAAACATAAAATTTTATAATATATTTGAGTTCAAAAGGAAATGGTTTTAAGAAAAAAATAGTTTTTTCAATTAAGAAATTAGGTGCCTAGCTTATTAATAAAAACAATATGAGTGGAAAGGAATCATCCACTATGAGCTGCTTCAGCCTGGTCGTACGATTGATTCTACATTTTACTGTCAACAACTGATGATATTGAAGCAAGCAATCGAAAAAACGGCCAGAACTGATCAACAGAAAGGGCTTCGTCTTCCATCAGGACAAGGCTAGACCACGCACATCTTTGATGACTCGGAAAAAACTGGGAGAGTTTGGCTGGGAAGTATTGATGCATCCACCGTATAGCTCTAAACTTGCATCATCGAACTACCATTTATTTCGGTCAATGCAGAACTTCCCTAAATGGAGTAAAGTTGGCTTCAACAGAAGTCTGTGAAAATTACTTGTAACAGTTTTTCGCCGAGAAACCAGAATAGTTTTACACTGATGGAATAATGTCTCTAGCGGAAAAATGGCAAAAAGTAGTCGACCAAAATGGTATATATTTGGTTCATTAAAGTTCATTATAAATATAAAAAAATAAGTTGAAGTTTGTTTAGAAATACGAAAAGACTTTTTCAACTATCCAAAATATTTAGTATGAATACGTCAACAAACCATGCATTCATTAGTAAAATTCATTAAATTAATCCTTTCCTAAAAAAAAACTTAACATTTTATTAACACATTATTGTTAATTTATCTCTGATCAAATTTAACCCGGACTATTACTGTTAAAAAAAAAATTGAAAACGTTAAAGAAACAGTGCTTGAAAATCGACATGATAGCATCGGAGAGATAGCACCGGTTCTCAATATCTCTAAAGAATCGACCAAACGCATTTTGCTTGATGATTTGCTTATGATGGAGGTCAATGTTAGATTCCCACCAAAATACCTGAATCCTGAGCAAAAAACGACGTTGAGTAGAAGTTGCAAAAGAAATGCGTGACAACATAGCTGAGGACCCTGCATCCATCGGAAGCAACATTACGGATGACGAGACGAGGCTTAGGCATATGCCGTCGAAAGTGTTCAACAATCTAGCAAATGGCGCTCCCAAAATATGACGTTGAGGCTTATAACACTCATGGATCAGTAGCCTATCTTGAAAACAATACTGAAATATCTAAAAAAAATAAATTTTGGTCAGTCCGGGTTAAATCTGATCAGATGTTATAAGTATTTTCCCGAAGAAGTATTCGCAAGTTTAATATTATTACTAAATTTTTCTCTCAAATTCAACAAAAAGCAATAAATTGATAGTTTCTACAACTACAAGTAGAATCAACACTCTCTATATCTCTCTTCCACAAACTTTAGACTACAGACACCACGTGAAATTCCTTTCCGACAACGCATCACCGTTAATTGTCATCCGTTCACGTCTCTCACTCTCTCTGTCAAACTCACATCCGGTTGGTTGGTTTCAATAAGGTAGTAAGAATGTTTTGGCATGTGGCAGTGTGGGGCGCAAATTAATAATGCATTGCCGTTGACACCGCAATACTCGAAAATTATCTACGAAAGTACGATTTCACACCCACTCAGCTGGGAGCTTTATTATTGAAATCTGAGTGCAATATTTTATATGCGCGACAAGACGAAGGCAGATAAAGAAATAAGTGGCAACACATGGAGGCACATACAGCTGGCCAAGATGCCAGCCAGACTAGACAAACAAACAGCAATAATAATTGCAACAGCAACAAAAACAACAATTAAATGCAACAATATTCATAAGCATGTTTGGAATGCGGCTGCTTTAGGCGTCCGCCGTTGGACAGACAGCTCAGAGGCAGGCGCACCAACGTTTGCG
Source organism: Bactrocera tryoni (assembly GCF_016617805.1). Classification (NCBI taxonomy): domain Eukaryota; kingdom Metazoa; phylum Arthropoda; class Insecta; order Diptera; family Tephritidae; genus Bactrocera; species Bactrocera tryoni. Next base: position 15,009,047 of record NC_052501.1, on the reverse strand, counting down.
ACCAATCCAAAGTCCAAACTAAATGACATAAATGTCTGTATTTATGTGTGTGTGTGCTTGGTGTAAAGTAAATGTAAGAAGTGTCATAAACACACAGTGCAAATCGGTGCAAGGCATTAGAATGAAATTTGTTGCAAGTTGCTGGCACAGTTGGTGCACAATACTCGTACAAATCGACTGCCCAGACATTTATTGATGTCGCGGCGTATTTGCTTGATTTGAATTTATTTTTATGATCGAAGTTGATTCGCGAATTATGGTCATAAGCCGCACGCTTGACGCCTTGACTGACTCGCTGACTAAGTGGATGGACAGTTGTGCGCCGTTTGTGGCATACACAAATCGCTTTTTGCGCTGTGTTTGTTGCTGTGAAACACACTGGGTGTTATTACGGAATTCAAAACAGTTTCTTTTGTCAAACGTTTTGTATGTGTGTAGTTGGTAATGAGGCGTGTGTGCTCGGATTGCGTTATTGGAATGGCATGTCGCACTGGTTGTTGGTGTGAATGAGGGCATTCGAATGCGTGTGCGATACTCACACGGCCTCTGAAGTAAAATTTGTGACATAGAAACTGTTGGCCGTAATAGTTTGTTAGCAGAATTGAAGTGGGTTCTTTGGATTGAGGGGAAAAGCTGGTGAACTTTCTTAGGTGTTTTAGCGTCTTAAGCTCGTCTGAAGTGGCCTTCAGTGTCTTGAGCGAGTTTTTTGCGAATTTTTTCGGTTTCATTTCATTCCTTTCACTCTTCTCTTGCACAGTTTCGACAGCATATTCATAAATCAAAATCTCTGGACCAGAACTGATGCAGTTCACGGACCACTACTCAACGAGGTTTCAGCCTTTTGTAGTATAACAAAAATAGCTTGCGTTGAAAACTATTTTTTTTAAGAATTTTTAACTTCAAATATTGGATGTTTTTGCTTGGAAAAGCTTCAAAATTAAGAAGCTCTAAAATTCCTTAGCAACCAATGGGAGAGAAGCTTAAGGCACCAATACTTGAAGATCAAACATCAAATATTCCATGTCTCCATTTCACTAACCATCGCTGTATACCTAGCATGTGCTTAGCATTTACCAATATTTCTACTGTTTTTGCATATCGCCTCTAAGAGCACATAAGCTGACAAGCGGCGCTTAATGTCGATCAGCTGTTTAATTTAAATAAATTACGAAAAATATTGCACAAAAAATAGCGCAAAAGTAAAATAAAATATTATACGTGTAAATCGAGTGCTTGAGCAAAAAAGACAAAAACGTCAGCAACAACAACATTGAATAAAAAAAAAGTTAATAGAATAAACAAGTCAGTCAACAAATCACTCAGTCGCGCCACAACCGACCGACCACTCATGTCAGCAGATTTCATTCTTTTTCACACCATCTACAAATATTTTACATTAGTTATAACAACAACAACAATTACAAAAAAATAAAAAATAGCAATAATAATAATAACAACAACAACAATAATGGCAATAATAATAATAACAACAGCAATAATAGAAAACCAGCTTTAAATTGTCTTATTCATGGAGAGTAATTAATGCTTTAAGACACTTTGTTTATTATGCTATGTGATAGATGTTTATATATATACATACATATGTATATACTTAGTAATTCTATCTGCTGTTTTTTAAGCGTAAAGCGAAAAAAAGAATGCTGGAGTGTGCAAGACACATTTTATGATTTCGAGTGCGAGCAATTGACGTGGATTTTTTTATTATTATTTTTGTTTAATTATTCTTAATATTTAAAAAATTTTTGTTTCTATACAAAAGGAAATTTATTTATTATTCATAATATTTTTAAAATTTTTTTTCCATAAAGAAGGAATTTTTTTTTATTTTTTAACATACTATATACATATGTATATATTTATATGTATATACATTTTTAATTTTTTCGCTGTTATTATATTTTTATTTCTTACCTTTTCATGTTTTGTCTTATTTTTTATCCTCTACTCTTCACGTTTTTTTTAAATTCTCATTTCCGCAAAATAATGAAAATATATTATTGTCATAGCATTTATTGCTTCGATTCTTTTTGACTTATTTCTTTCTTTTTTTTCTTTCTGTTGCTTTTTTTATATTTTTTCTTGCCGGTCCCGCGCGTAATTGCCAATGTTAACAATTTATTCGTTGTATAACAATTAAATTGAAAGCTGTGAGAATTATGGCTGTTAGTAAAACAAAGAATAAGGAAGGAACTTCGAAATTATATTTTTACTTTGTTAACTAGAAAATAAAAAAAATTAACATTTTGTTTGATACAATTTTTTAAAATAATTTTTGGAATTTTAGATTTGTGTGGCTGAAGAAACAAACTCGTAATTATTTGAAGACTGTATTTTATTAATAAATTTTTCTAAATTCTTTTTAAATAGTTTTGGAAATATTTTTTTTTAATTAATTCAGTTTTAATTTTTTATATTTAACTTCTGCTTTTATAAAAATTATTTTATTTTATTTTATTTTTTTGTTTTATTTTTATTTTATTTTATTTTTTTATTTTATTATACATTTATATATACAGTAAAGTTTTTCTATATTTTCGCGTATGTGGGAAATATCCTATGAATCATTCTGAACAACTATGCCTAAGGTTTAAAATCCGATGCGAGCAAGCAATTTTTAAGACGAAATCTAAAAACTCTGAATAATCGTTTGTATGAGAGATATATGATATAGATGGTCCATCTGACATATTCCAACAATTGATGAATGTAAAAATGCACATAAGCATTCAATTTAGTTATCGAAAACTTAAAACAAACTTTTATAATCTTTAAAAGACTTGCTGGGCCGAAACCTGTTTTAGAGCCATAGTCTCTTAGGCAAAGATGTTTACAAAAATCCTTAGATTCTCTGTTCTGCTTTTTGGGTGTCATGTTAATCAGCCCGCTCTATTGCAGATATGTATTTTTTTTTTAATTTTGTTTTTTTAATTTTTGTTTGATTTTTTTTTTTCAATTTTTGTTTTTATTATTTCGTTACATAAATATATATATATTTTTTTCTTACAATTTGTAATCTCAATTCCCACAAAGCAAACAATTTATTTGAAAAAAATTCTAAATTTATTTACTTTTCTTATTGCTTATCCATACCAACAAACCTGTCATAAGTCGACACTACATGAAACATGCTTCAATAAGTTAAATTCTATGTTAAACTTGTTGTCTGCCCAGCAAGCTGTCTGTATGTCAATTGGTTTGTCAGTTAATTGCTATAAAAATGATATTCGTGAGCAGCCTTCTGTTTAATGCTACACTTGTATTTAACAAGACTACGAATATGTAGAACAGAGTGTTATATACAAAAACAAGTATAAACAAATAATGCCAAATGGCCAGCAACCCTGTAGAAAATCTACTAATTACAAATTGCTGTATTTTTTTTTTTAAATTTCATATTAAAAATTTACTTGTGTACGCTAGTGCTAGTCAAATTCATAAAAGCGGAAATTCATAAAATAGGAAACTCATATTCTCTTTTGGGCAAGTAATTTCCAAAAAATTTTAAATAATCTCTTATAAATCGAAAATTCCTTGCCAATAGTTTTAATTGGTTAGTTATCGATAAATTAGTTTAAACTTTGCATTTTCAATCCATTATAAAAATTAAAATTCTGTAAACTCAGCTATAAAATTGTTGTTTTTTATGACTGAATTATTTTAAATGATTTATTTATTTGAACGATCTACAATTTCCAATGTTTTAGAAAATCATTTTTCACAGGTCAAACGATTTAAACTTATGCACGTTGTAAATTTTTAAAGGTATATTAATTATATCTGAACCAGTTTAATAAAAAATACGTAAAATTAATGACGTTATATATCGATAAATTTAAGAATTTTTAAACATCGATTAAATGTTATCGATAAATTTTAGAATTTTTAAATGTCGACAAAATTTAATCGACACATTAAATTAGAAATTTAAAATAGGAATTAATATTTTTAAAATATATTAATCGAAAATATATCGCTTCATAAATTCCAAATAAAATAAAATTTTCAGGGGTTTAGATATATGTACATATAATGGGTTGTCAAAAAAGTCTTGCGGTATTTTATTGAATTTTTTTTTTTTTAATTGAAATTGAAATGAATTTTTGATGACTCATGCACAGCTCTTGACCGATGCTACGGCTGCTACTATGCCGATCTCTTTCGACCAATTCAACGATTTTATCGCAATTTTCGACGACAGGCCTTCCGAAGCGTGGCGCATCTTCGACCACTTCTACACCAGAACGAAAACGTTGAAACCATCGTTGTGCGGTGGAAATGGAAACTGTTGAGATTGAGATGATTTGATGATGAGATTTTTGCCTTTATTGTAGTAGTACTGTAAAATATGCCATATTTTCTCTTTATTTTGCTCCATGTTTGCGACGCTATAACTCACGAACGACTTAAAATAAACGACAATCAATCAAACACGTGTTAGCGCGTGAAATGAGCTTTCCAAAAGGGTATAGCATGACCCGATGCGACGAATAAAACTAGAACTACGCGCTTTCGGCGCCAACTAGCGAAAATACCGCAAGACTTTTTTGACAACCTATATATAATGAATTAAAAAATATTGAAATTATCCATATTAAATATTATCGATACATTATTGATCGACTTTTAAATATCGATAAATAAAATTACAATTTTTAAATATCGATTAAATATTTCTAATAAAAGTTTCATCTAAAATATTTCACTTGATAAATTGTTAATAAAATAAAATGTTTAATGTTTCAGATACACATACATACATACATACATATGCATATGATTAATCATAATTCACCTAAGAAAATAAAAAATAGTGATATTGTCGATATTAAATATTATCGATAAATTGTTGATCGACTTTTAAATATCAATTAAATGTTATCGATAATATACTAACAGAAAATAATTCACTTCATAAATTGTGCAAACAATTTAGTAACTTCTTATTATGCACTTTTCATTTTATTTTATCATACCTAATCAAAATAAATTGAAAAGTTCTTTTTCAATAATTATGGCAGCGCATAAATTTGAAAAATGAAATATCAGGGAGAACGAGCTTTATAAACTAAACATCATTAATCATTGTTCATCTAAGAAAACAAAAAATTTTGAAATTATCGATATTAACTTCTATCGATAAGTTATTGGTCGACTTTAAAATATCGATTAAATGATAGAAAATACTTATGCTTCATAACTTAATAAATTCTCATATCTACATAATTCTTAAATTGTCATTATGCACTTTTCATTTTTATCGTTCACAATCAAAATAAATCGAAAAATTATTCAAGATCGGTCCAAATATCGATAATTGAATTTTGAGAAATATGAAAAACAATTATATTCGCTCTGGATTTACTTATAAGAATGATTTATTGAAATTTTTTTGTGAAATAATAATGTAATGTAACCGGCGCAAGGAAATTTTAAATGTCAACTTTTAGCTCACAAATTTCCTACAGGGCTTTTTCTCATTTATGAGTGCATGTTTGGTGTTTTATGTAATTCTATGTGTACTCATTTATTGCTATAAATATTACGTCTGTTTCAAACCACAATTGATTATTGGCATTGACGACGCTTTGGGGCAAAAAGCGGTCCAATCATGTGGAAGCAGATCGTGCGGCCGATAAGCCAAAGCGCGCGCAGCTTAAGTCAAGCAACTGGCAGACTAGCAAAGTGACTGACTGAATGACTGGCTGGTTGGCTGACGCGTTGAAAGCGCAAAGTGGCTGCACGATATGCCGCATTTAAGCAGTTGTACTCACTTCTACATATGCTCTAAACCGATTTTAATGGCTTGTTCTTAAAATTAAACAATTTACTTTTATTTTCAATAGATTTTTTAATGTATTTTTCTTTTACATTTTTTTCTCGTGGCTAGACATTTGTGCTAGTTCCGCATTGGAAGTAAAAATCAAAGAGTGATTAAAAACCATTATTTGCCGCATGAAATAGAATATGGCGGCTGGTGGTTTCAATGCGAGGGCTTAAGGCGCGTGTTCAAATGCGCATGCGCAGCTCGTGGCGGTGCTCTCTAAATGTTCTTTTGTTTGTAATTTGACATGATTATTCATAAAGTCAATTTCGTTAATTAAATATTATGCGCTTTTGTTCTCATTACTCTTTAATTATTTAATTTTGTTTAATTATTATATTTTTCTTTTTGTTTCTTCATTTGCGTAGATTACGTCAGGAGAGCGAAATGTTGTCACGCCAATCCTCCCACCATTGGTCGCAGAATGACTTGTCCTCTGTGTCATGCGCTTCGATGGCGCCTTCACCAACACCGCTGCTGCTCTCCACACTCGGTCGTGACGCGACGCTTTCGGGTAGCGGCAGCAGCAATAACAGCGTCGGCAATCAGCAACAGCATAATAATAATAGTTCGGAGAGCACTTCATCGACTGAGACACTGAAGTGGTTGGGTTCCATGAGTGATGTGTCCGAGGCCAGTCATGCCACTGGCTACTCTGCCATTTCAGAATCAGGTGAGTTTGAGGGGTACTACATATGGTAGCTCATATCTTGGGTATATTGTTGGAGAGTTCTGCTGTTGTTAAGAGACAAAGATACTACTCGTAGTATCCAATTGACCGGCAAAGAGCTGAGAGTCTAGTATTACTGATTGTTTGATTCAGAGGGTATTTTCGGGAGTATACTTTATTACAAGCTTTATTTTTGACCTAGGTCTAAGTATTGTTCCACCTCTGAAGAATTTTCGGAAAGGTACTTTATTCCAAGTCTATCGAGCACTGAGCGATATCCACTATTCCATACACGGTTACCCTGTAGACATAACTGGTTTATTTTTTGCGTATCAAACTTGGTATTATCCAACCTCTTAGGGGTTTTTTTTGTGAGGCTCCTTTATTTCAAGCTCTTATTTGTGATCTAGATCTCTATATTATTCGACCTCTGAAGAATTTTCGGGAAGGTACTTTAGACCAAGCTCTTATTTTTGGTATGGAACTTGGTATTATCCGACTTCTGAAGGGTTTTTTGGGAGGCTTCTTTATTCCAAGCTCCTATTTTTGGTATAGAACTTGATATTATCTGACTTCTGAAGAATTTTCGGGAAGACAATTTATTCCAAACTCTCATTTTTGGTTTGGAACTTGGTATTATCCGACCTCTGAAGGGTTTTTGTGAGGCTACTTTATTCGACTTCTGCAGGTCTGATGAGTTTAAGAAGCCTTTTCTATTCTCTTGTCTACAAGCTTTAAGTACAGATGATATGCTCCAACACTGAGCTATATTCCCCATTTTATATACGGTGAACCTGTAGACATAGCTCATTAATGTTTTGCGGCGAAGGCTTATAATAGACTTAGGGAAGCTGGGTATACAAGCGTGTGGTTCCTTCTCTGCTCACACATTTGCTAGGAATTTGTGGACGGGTCGAAGCCATTAAAGCGGAGGTGTAGTGAGCATTTTCACAAATGGATCAAAGTTAAAAAGTTCTCCATCAACTCTAGTTTCAGACTCCCCAACCACTATACCGCTGATGTATTACTCCGAAGTGCAGCTTCCTTCATATGTTCCAATAGCTATACTGGCTATGAGCTCGCGGACTGAGACTCAAATGTCTCGATAGGTGCACCGTCGGCGAATCTAGCGAGCTGGCTAGGATTGATATGGATCTGATGATATATTTTCGACAGTTTTTGGGTAAACCAATAGCCAACCTTACCCGCTGTTCCAATGAGATCCATCGATTAGAATCAACCTTACCGCACAACTTAACCTAAGCATAAAGCAAGGATTTCTTTAGAGATTTCATAAGAAGCACAACACTGCTAAAATCACGAAAAACTGCAGATGTTGCTATTTAAAGACTCTACCTAATTGTAAGTGGTTTAACTAGAGTCTGTCTTATATGGACTCATCACCTCTCTTCTTGTGCATCCCCATCGAACCAACTGAGTTGTCGAAGTAGACGTTCTTGAAAACAAACTTTCGAGACCGATCTTCACTATTTAGCTTCTTTGAACAAAAAGCTTAAATTAATCAAAACGTTAAGCGCTTTTTCGCAAACTTACATAATCTCTTTACTTTCTTAACAAATCTGCTTAGTGGGTGTGGCGTAATGCGCAAATGTGATTGTGATGAGATCAGCATGTGTTCAACCACCCCGACGTGCGGTTATTGGCCACTTTTCGAAAACAATTTTTCAATTATTTAACAGTTAAGATATAGCACAGCTTTTCAGGCAGCTTTTTTCGGTTATTTTTGTTTGGTATTTGCTTGGTTTTGTTATTGCCAGTGGCCAGTAGACAAAGATGATTAATGATCGCTACAATTTCGTGCGCCAATACCAACGCCAACACTCACTAGGGTGAGCAAAAGTAGACAAGAAAGATGGCAAAGCCGAGCATATGTAAGCGCTCACACAGAAATTCTTGTTGTTATAGCGCTTATTGTGGCAGCGAAAGAATTTCACACAACACTTCTGATTTGAAACATTTTGTAAATTAATTAAGCTGCCAGAGCGCGGTGTTTTTTTGTTGTTTTTGTTCTATTCTGCCCTTTTCTTTTTGTTTTGAGTTCTTTTTGGCGTAATTTCTTTACACGCTTTTGCGTGGCGTCCGAAAATGACTGCCATCATTAATCGCTTGCCGAATTGATCGATAGTTTGATTGCACGTTTTTCGCCGGCGCACAGGTCATTGGTATTACATAACTCTGTTTTTATACATGTCTATATATGTAGTATTGTATATGTATACACTTGCCAAAATGAGCATTTGTCACTGCGCACAGCAACACCAACTGCCCCAATACATGCAGATACCCATAATTATATAAGTTTTCGCAGTTTATTCATTAACTTTGCGTCCAAGCGTCTGACTCGCCTTACCACACTTTTTGGTAAAGTTGAGCTCAAAATTGCTTTAGGATAATAGTTAAAAAATAAAAGATTAAAAAAAAAAATAAAATATAAAAAAAAACTTAAATAATTAGGAAAAAATCAAATAAAAAATAAAAATAATTAAAAAAAATTAAATCACTTTGTTGTTAAGTTTTTTTTAGTCGCAGTAACGGTTTGTTTAATCAGTCTTCTTTAACTAGACGCAAAGTTTGGCTCAGTTAAGTTCAAACTCTGCTTAGACATGCTCAGTTTGGACCAACCCAGCTTTGAACCATTAAGCTCATTACACTTTAACGTCGACGTCTCAGCTGGTGTTAGTTGTGTCTACAAATTATTTGCTTCAAGTGTTACAGTTCTAATTGGTTTTCGAAAGTCTAATTGATTTTTTCTCGCCTTGTGAGAAAATTTTAATATTTTTTTCTTTAGTTCTGGTTCACCGTCGTGTTTACTAAATAATTGGGAGTGTTCGAAGTTACTTCTAATTTGTTCTAAACGTAATTATTAGACTGCTAACAAATTTTGCTGAGAACTTTTTTAAAAATAAATACTTAACTGCATTGTGAGGCCCTAGTGTGTGCCACGGCTTCACAAAGAAGTTGACGGGCGAAGTCAATTACAGCCGGGTAAATCATTGCCTAACAAAATTCTTCGCTTATTAAGCAGTATCAGCAGTAGTCACTTCGAATGCTCACTTTGACAATTCGCCATCTACCGAAATTATCGACAGATATTATCAAAATTTAAACCGAGCGTGTGATAAGCGAATATTTATGATCAACTGAGAAGAGAGTTTGCCATTATATGAATTCGTTTCGAAGTGCTTTCAAGTCGTTACAAAAATATATTGCTACTATGTGCTCTGTGGATGAAACCTTACCTAAACAAGGTTCTCTACTAGAAAATGCTCTGTGGATGAAACCTAACCAAAAATTGGTTCTCTACTATAAGAAATCGTCCGTGTCAATGATCTGCGGTTTAAAAAAATAAAAACTTGTAAAAATGGCAGAGTTCTTTAAACCACAGTTTTTAACCCAAATTTTTTTGTAATTTTTGACCTGCCAAAATTTGATTTTTAACCAGATCAAAAAAATGGAGCACTGGATACTAATCAGAGATCGGATCACTTGTCTCTGAGTAAAACACTCTAGCGAATTTGGAAAAGTAGTGATGAGAAAAACGCATTAAAAACTAAGTGCCTACTTTTTGGAAAGCTGTAAACAAAACAATAAGTGATATCGATTGAAAGTTTTAATATGTTATTTTTAAAGGTATTAGATATCGCAATAAAACAAATTAAATTTATTAATTTCATGCTAGGTGTGTCTTTTTAATAAGCTCGCCGCAGTATTTAGACTTTTTTCAGCCTTACTAACCTTAAGATATTAGTTAGTTTCTTTAAACGCCAGTAGACCCCAGCTATCAGAAGCATCTTACTAGAACGGAGTCTTTTACATATAATTCTCAATAGTTCTTCTTTGTTGTCCTTAGGCGAAGTGCCATTTTTGAATGTTTTCCAATGTACTTAAGCTAAGATCATCGAAGCTTACTCATAAAGTTAAGTGCATAAATAAGTAAAATATTGAAAAGTGGAGGGTCAGTACATACCATATTTCGATAATAGTTCAGAAGATCGCTGTATATATGTTATTTCTTGCCTCCATTGAGGTCTTACTTCAAACTTCAACATGTCTTCAAACTTACAAGGTGCTTTCTAAAGTAAAGAGTACTTTAAAAAAAAACAGAACAAATTGTTTTTTCGGCAAAATCAATCTATTTTATTCAAAATACTATTTTATTCAAAATAGTCTCTTTCTGCTTCAATACAGCTTTTTGCACGGTCGAACGAGTGTTTTAGCTAGCATAACGCTTTCCTTTCATGGGCAAATGCATTTCTCCGAAAAGGAAGAAGTCGCACGGTGCCATATATGGTGAATACGGGGAGTGGTTAATGGTTAAAATGTGATTTTTGGTCAAATAATCATCCTTCGAATGTAGGATTCTGCGCAATTTTTGGTCGTCAGTCAATTTGTGCGAAACACGCACCTTTCGTAAGCCCAAATGTTCGGTCAAAATGCGATAAATCGTTGTTTTGGAGAAGTTCAATTCCATTTCCATGAATTTCAATGCTGAATTCCGCTGCTTTTTGATGAATCCACGCACAGTTTCGATGGAATTTCCGGTGATCACGGATTTTGTTTGGCCCACATGTTGATCGTCATTTACGTCCTCACGACCACTTTCAAAACGTTGAAATCACTCGTGCACTCTGCTACAGGATAGGCAGTCATCGTCATAAACTTGTTTCATAAATTGAAACGTTTCGGTAAAAGTTTTACCAATTTTAAAACAAAATTTAAGTAACCTGAGTTGAGGTTGATTACATATTTAAACTTGCTGAGGTTATAACCCTCCTTTATCAATCGGTCACAAGCATCGATTGATGAGACGGATTTTGAGCAATTTTTAAGTAACCTGGAATGTTGGCTCTTTGTTCGAAGCTCATTTTCGGAACGATGACACAAGCATACTGACACTTAAAACGCAATAACTTGACTTCCAACAAATGAAATGTCATGAAACTCACTGGACAATCGATAAAGTTAGCAGATTCTAACGCACCAGTCGACATATAGATGGCGCCACCAGGGGGCGCTAGATGCAAAAAATCCTGTTTACTTTGGAAAACACTTTGTAGATATCATGATTGAAGGAATCGCTATATCAATTAGTAAGCAGATTCACAAATGGTTTTTAAATCTTAACTGAAAGGAACTTTTTCAACATTAGTATGAAAATTGAAGCTGGCAGTAATATCAAATAAATATTTATTCATCCATGTAAATCCCCGTGTCCTTTAAAGGATAATGATTTGGCTATGAGAAAAGTGAATACAAAAAAATTATTTAATGCATTGTACCGTGGTAATAGATTTAAGACTCCGGTCAGACCTTGTAGCTTTTGCTACTGACATTTGACGCTTGAACTTCAAATGTAGTTTCATTAGAAGGAGTCTCATTTAAAAGTCTATAATATCAGTTCAAGCTGAGTATTATAGCACTATTTCTGACAAGACAATGCTGAAATTTCAAGACAACCATATAACAGACATAGTGCATATTCGATTTTAGTCGCCTCCTTCGACAGGCATACCTTACCACGGGCAATTATATACCCTGGCTACAAGGCTATCTCTGAATATGGATAGTATAGGATGTGTCGAGCTTAAAACTCTGAGTTTTAGTTTCTCAAACTTCATGATTTAAAAAAGTTCTATTGAGACGAAAGATTTGTCAGATTTGCAATGCGGATGATGAGGTGAAAACATCCAGAAACTTTTTCCTCCACTATGCAGCTAACGCCAGATTAAGGTTGAAGCAACTCGGTTGTCCTATATTTTCCACATCCGGCGAATTAGCCGGAATTTACATTAGCCGCTTCAATAAATTTCTGGTAAGCTCAAAGCGTTTTGTCGATATGTGACAGTCTTTTTGATCTATACCTAGGAATTCTTAGGAGTTCTGGGTACCACAACGGTCAAGCGCATCTAGCAGTCTAAGTTGGATTAGTCGGGAATTCACGAGTAAACAGCTTATTTACCTAACTTAACCTAACTTAAAATATAAGAGCTGTTTCGCACATTTTCACGCTGGACTTGACTTTTTTTTTAAAAAGAGAGGCTATAATTTCAATACTCGTTATTAAATTAAGGAACTTAAATATCGAGAACTTGAGAGAACCGATTTTAAGTCACTGTATATTAAATCAAATAATTTTCCTGCAATAAATTTTGGCAACCTTGACATGAGATTACACAAAATTATAGCAAGATTGTTTCGAAAGTCTACCAAAATTTGCCTGCAACGACATGCCACCATTGAAAAACCCTTAACAGTTAGCTATTTATATTCAGGGTCATACCTCTAGAATGTAACACTTAACCAATTAGCGATTTCCACATAAAAATTCGAACCTTTTCGTTTCAAATTTATCATTTTTGTGCACTTACTCATGCCGCAAACGTTCTTATTAGTTATGCAACATGCCCCAAAGGCCTATGCGACTCATTAATTGGGTTCAGCATAATTTTAACCTTTATATTTCCTTTCAAAAACGTTGCAAGAACTTGGAATTACGTTTTCCACATTTTTTTTCTTCAAGTTTCACTCGCTCACTTGGCCGCAAGATATTTGTCATACTAAAGTAGCTAGTTAGTAGGTGCAAATTTAATCATATCAGACCAGCTGACGGTCAACGGCCACTGCATAGTGTAACAGTAACCACAATAGCAACTCCCACCACGCCCGAAGGCGCAAGCCAACAAGGCGACGAAAAATGCTAAGCGCTTTGCGATTAAACTCCAACACACACACACATACACCACGCAAACACATGCAAGTAAATGAGGCCTACTGTGCAGCATGTGTAGAGTCGGACGGAAAAACAACAACGCGAAGGTTCTATAAAATTAATACCCGGTCATGCCTGCTTGGCAATCTTTTATAATTGGTATATGTAAAGGCACGATGTTAGTCGGGCGGCGTTGCAAAACGGAAAAAAGAGGCAGGCAAATATATGCTAAGCGCGACAGCGGTGGCGGCGACAACAAAATCAAGTACAAAACCGTTAAATGAATTGGCTATTAGATTACACAATCGCGGCGAACGCCACAAGCGCAACGGCCAGCGCAACCGCACTGCTTGCCACGCTGCCGCATTGCCACTGTGTCATGTAGCGGCCATTTATCTATGACAAGTAACACACATAGACACATACACATATATATAAATGTGTTGTTGCCACATACCTACATTTAAGCTAACTGTAACAGAGTCGACGCTACTTCTGCAGCGCTATGCGACAATAGCGCAACAGCGGCGATATATCTTTAGCGCACGGCTGGTGCGCCCGATTTGACACCTTGTTTGCACAGAAGCCGCAGCGTATATGCCATACTAAGGGAGCGCATTCAATACGCATGGCGGCGAGCAGGCGCTTGGCAAACCGCTTGTTCAACACTTGCAACCGCTTAATCACATGCGCGGCGACGCGCCGCGCTCCACCTACCCGCAAATGCATGTCTCGATGCGGTCGAATGTTGGGGTCGCGCAATCAAGTCTTTCCGCTCAAAAAGCAATGCCACTAGCGCTAGAGCTGGCAAGCGACAGCAGTGGCAATTGACCGGCATATGACGGTAATGAAGGCGATTGTCGAGCGCGCGTCGCCGCCGGCTGCCCAGTTGATTTATATGTTGTTGATTTGTGTTGTAGTCGGTTCAAGGATCATTTAATAGTCGCCTAGCGTTTTTCTGGTTTAGGGGTGCGCGCTGCTGCAAGCGCATTTTGATTTATCTTACTCGCGCTTATTTTTAATTTATTACTTATATTTGTTTATTTTTTCTTCCGACAGTTTCCTCGTCACAGCTGATTGTGCATAGTTCGCGCGTTCTAACCCCGAAACGGCATCACAGCGAAAGCGTGCTCTATCTGCATGACGAGCACCAGCAACAACAGCAGCACTCACCACCGCCCGCAACGCAACCACAGCAACAGCATTCACCAAACGCGCACGTGTCCAGCGCAAAACAGATCAGTCCAACGCTGTCCGCGCGTGAAGGCAGACATTCACCTACGCGACTGATGCCACAAACCGCCGCGGCGCTGTTGCCCAATCATCGACACAGCCCTAGTTACCCGCCTGTACACGCCACCGCCGCCATGCATCCCTATCAGCCACACCCACAATACGCGCTGCGTCAGCAACCACAATCGCTGTCACATAAACTAGTTAGCGCGCTACCGCATATGGATGGCGCGTCACAAAGTTCCTTGAACGCAAGCGGCGGCGCCGACAGCTGTAGTATAGGCAGTTCATCACACAACTCGAAAGCGTCGCCAACATTGCAAGCGCAGATGTCAACAGCGCAAGGCGCTGGTGAAGCGTCACAATCGTCGGCCGTCACAACAACACCAAACTCAAGCACATCTGTGAAAATGTCGTCAGCGGCAGACTTGGAGCCACACTTAGCGCCCGGGTTACAGAAACCTGCGTTAGCGCCAAAGCTGGCCAACAGCAATGCGATTATAGAAGTGATGGCAGTTAGTGGCTCAGGCACGCATTCACCAGGCAGCGCCAACGCGCAGCTCAACGCGTCCACCACTTCCTTAGCGTCCGCGGTGTCGGCAGCAGCCGCCTTGCCAACACAATCCTATCGCAGCAATCATCGTCTCTTCCCTGTGAGCACATACACGGAAAAAGTACACAGTAACACCTCGCAATTTGTGCTGCATCCCAAACCGCAGTACAGCGCTGGCCTGAAGAAACCCGCGCAGCAACAGCAGCAGGCACAGAAGCAGGCGCTACAGCTGCCGCTGTCCGCAGCGCAAGCGGCAAAGTAAGTTTTGGAATTATTGTCTTCGAAATTTTTTAAACTGTGGTATTAATTGCTTCCTTCTCTTCTCCAGGTTTAAGTCATCGCCCAACAGTCCACCACAGCCTAGCTGGCAAACTGTTGCTGAGCTCATAAACGATTTCGAGCGCACCAACAACGAGCCGCAGCCACAGAAGTACACTTATATGGACCCGGCTAAGACACAACGTGTCTCCAATCCAGCGCTGAAGGCCTTCCAGAAGAATGCCGTGCAGTCGTACTTCGAACGCCAACAACAACAACAGCAACAGAATGCCAAAGAACAAGGTCCGATGCAAAAAACTTACCAACCACTTAGCGCGCATACACAGCAGCAAACGCCAATGCAACAGCAGCAGGCACAACAGCATTCGCCGTCACAAACATCGCTACATTCAAGCGCAACAGCAGCGCATCAACAACTTTTACGTCCGCATTCCTATCAGTCAAACATGAAAGAGACTGCCGCGCAGCATCAAATCATGCGCAGTTCACTGCCAAACTCCTATGGTGCGCAGCAGCATCACTTAAGTGGCCAACAGCAGCTGGCATTGGCGCAGCAACATTTGCCAGCGCGTCAGTACGCGCCACCGCCGCCACCACCACCGCAGAAACCGACAAGTATAAGTCACGGTAGTCAGGAAGAACGCGCCATGGGTGCAGCTAATAGCTACAGCGCGTTGCCAACAAAACCGCCTTCACCGGCGCCACCACCACCACCGCCGCGCTCACGCTCACTCATGCCACATACACTGCTGCGGCGCTCATCTTCCGCCTCTGATTATGCGGAGTTTCGCGATCAATACACACGCGCTTCTCAAGAGAAGCTGGTCGCGCAATCTGTTAAGAACATTTCCAATTCTGAAAAGTCTTCCTTTAATGACTGCGGCATGCCACCGCCGCCACCACCGCCACGTGGAGCGCGTCCCACAAATATATTACCGACACGTCGCACATCCTCTGCCGCAGAGTATGCGGCCGCCATGCGTGAGAAGGCGTTGCTACAACAAGCCGCTGCCTTAGCACACCAACAGCATCATCCACATCAACACGCGCACGCCGCGAATTATGCGCCACAATACTACCAACCACCACAACCGCTAGCGGCATGCAACATTGAACCTGGTTGGGTGCCCGAACGACCGCCAAAGAATCCAAATCTGCGCGTACCTTCACCGGACTTGCCACCATTACCACCTAGCGCGGACTTGGACACGCAACTTGCCGACGAACCGTTGCCGCCGCCACCGCCCGAACTATTGCAGCAGCAACAACGCCAACAACAGCAATACTACGATATGAACGCCTCATTCAATACAAGCGCTGACTTGCTGCCAAAAGCGCCTTCACCAAACCGTCGCAACAGCTTTGCTGGCTCCTCGACGCGCAAGGCGTACTTCAATCGCAGCGGCTCAGAGATGTTGTCCGCCACGAAAGTGCCACCGCTCATACCGAAGAAGCCGAGCAACATTGAAACGCTACATGCGGTGCGACAGCATCAACAGCAGCAACACGCACAACAGCTGACGGCTAAACTGTTGCTGAATGGTGGCATGCCACAACCGCAACAGCATTCACCAACAGCGCCGCCACCGCAAACGTTGTCTGCAATGGCGAATGCAACGCGCGATGCCAAATTGTCATCAGTCAACCGCAAGCGACCGCATAATCCCGCAGTGAGCGGTTTTACAGTGCCGCCGCCAATTATGGAAAATGTGCCACAGCAGCCACAACAGCAGTTAAGCAGCAGCAAGTCACCCCCGAACACAAACGCTACACTGAAGTCTTCGCCACCGCCGCCGCCCTTGATGCCGCGCAGCATGCCGCATCAGACATTAATGAATAACGGAGGCAGCAACAACATTAAAGCAAGGTTAGTGCGCTCGTAGACTAAGTACCGTATTATAATTTTGGTAACCTTGACCTTATGGTTCCATACACAATCAACTTTTTAATCTTTTTGTTCTTTTTACACATAATTTTCACCGATTGATATAGTCAAGCTCAATTTTTAGGCTATATTGGGTTAAGTGCGTATAAAATCGGTTGAAAAAATTGAGGTCTCTATTTTTTGAGTTTAACTACTGCAAATATTTAGCTATGAACCTGAAATTAAATTTCGTCGACTAATTTTACCTTTAAGTTGATATGCCAGGAAATGAATCCGATCGGTTCAAAGCCACACCTACTTTCAGTACAAAGATATATTTTTTCAAGCGATATGATGTCGAAAATTAAGTTCGTATTCAGTAGATATTTAGAGATGGTGGTTTTTAACGTTAAAAGTTAGAGGATAAGTAATATCTTCAACCAAAAATAAAGACTACATTATTTTCTGATACCATGGTTGCATTTCTTCGACCAAAATGCCCAAATATTATATTATTCTGTTGAAATCGAATTTTCTCGACTATTTTGACCTTGAATTTGCTTAGGCAAAAATTTGTTGTGATCCGTTCAAAACCACACCTACTTCCAGTACAAAGGTGTATTTTTTCAAGCCATACAATGTCTAAAATAAGGTCATATTAAGTAAATAATTTGCGACGATGATTTTTAAGGGTTAAAATTTTGGGTATAAGCAATATCTGCTAACAAAAATAAATACCATATTATTTTCTGGTAACAGGGTTGCATATTTTTCATCCCTAAAGGCTCAAATATTAACTGCTTGCGTTGAAATTGAGTTTGTTCGACTAATTTGACCTTGAATTTGATATCACAAAATTTTGTTTTGATCCGTTCAAAATCAGATAAGCCTCTCATATTTATTGGTCAGTTTGCCAAGCGATAAATGCGAGAAAAATTGTGCCGCCGATGCGAATTCAGATGCGAACTTCAATATAATTTGGCTATTAATATTTGCTAGCTATTTCAGAATTAACTGCCACGCCCATTTAATATCATCCTACTAGCAGCTTCAAATGCTGTCAAAACTATCGCTTCCTACTTTACATATTAAACTCACGAGCAAGAACTGTCGCGCATAGTTTACACCGTGAAGCGTGCGCGCTGCAATCAGCATGCTGTCAAAATTGTTGCGCAGCAATAAGCGCGCACGCTCTGTTGGACGTTAGCGTTGGCACGCGATAGGCACTGTAACGCGCTGGCATGATTTAGAATGCGCGCGGCTTATCAATGTTCCTTTAAAAGAAAGTTAAATGTGAAAAAACCTAACGCGCTTAAGCATGCATGTGCGCGCGACAGCTAGCCAGGCGGTCAGCAGATACACTTTTATTTCATATTGATGCCGCATGCCGTTTGAGGTCAAAGTGGCAGTTGGCAGCTTTGCGCGCGCCACCGCGTGCACCATCAGCGGCGGCAGCTATCAAACGCGCTGCCATGCCGCTTGCTATGCGCTGTTCTTAACTACAAGATTGCTTGCTTTTCTTGCTTTCATTTCTTTTCACTGTTACATAAGAGCGGCTGGTTGGCAGCGCACAGCAATGCGGACACATTGTATTGCAATCGCACGTTATTGACAGGCATACATAGCAGTGCACATGTGTATATATGCAACCGCGCGCGCACAACCGCCTGCAGCCCCTGTAGTTGTCGCTATGCCTGCGCTTACAAAACATTGGAATTTGGTGCAGTTCAAGCCGCGCCACACCGGTTCGGGCCAGCAGTGATTTGCTGCTGCCAAAGACCCACCACCAGGCTGCCAATAACGCGCAAACATTCACAAGCTCAAGCTGACTGCGCACGCCTGCGCGTTGGTGTTAAATGTTGTTGTTGTTTCACTGCTCTTTTTCGCTTATATTTGTTGACAGTGTGTTTGTTGCTTGCAAGTGGTGAATTTGTTGTTTGGCCAATTGGCATGCAAATTTTATTTTTGCTGTATTTTTTTTTGTCTCAATTTCTTCACATCCGTTTGTTTGTTTATATTTGGCCAAATGTATCCTTTCATTTCTTATATATTTATGCGAATTTCTTGCTAAGCTTTGGTATTTTTGATGAAGTACCTTGTAAGCGACACACTCACACACACACACAAACACTTTCAAGTGTAAAATTTAAGTAGCTGTCAATACAAATCTGTGTGGGTTGGCGACTTTGTCGCGGCCAACAAGGTCTCTTCAGCGCCGCACAGGGCGTGCTAGTGACTCAGAATGTCACTCAATCCGCTTTAACGGTAACATTTGTAAATTTACCTGAAAAGGGCCGTTATTTACATGCGTGTGTGTGTGTATTTGGGTCAAGCGGCTATGCCTTGGAATTTGCTCTGTCACTGATAAGTAGGGAATGACTGAATTATGAGCTGCGCCAGCGCGGTGGAAGGCGTCAGCATGTGCGCCAGCAGTTGGTACAAAAATTTTTTTCAGTTGACAAATATTGAGTTTCAGAACCCAAAATTTAGCAAGCGGTTGTCGTTATTTTGTATTTATACATTGTGACAAAAAAGTAGCCAGAAAATTTAAATAAAATTGTAAAAATTTCAGTTTTGGGAACAAGAAAAAAAATCACACGGTACCAAATCTAGTGAATACGGTGGTTAATCGATGGTATTCATTGCGTTTTTGGCTTTAAAGTCGCTCACAATCGTGGCTCAATGCGATGGTGCATTGTCATCGTGTAAAATTCAATTGTTCTTCCACGATTCCTGACATTTTCTAAGGATGTTCTCACGCAAACGACTCAATGCGGCCAAACAGAACTCCTTATTTGTAAAAACAATGAGAACCACTTTGATTTTTGAACGGCTTTGGCGTTGTTTTTTTTTTTTTTTTTTAGTTTTGGCTCTTTTTGTCTCTCCATTCCGATGATTGCTGACTAATTTGCATGTCAAACTCATAAACCCATGTCTTATCGGCAGTTATTTGGCCCTCAAGCAAGTCAAAACAGACCTGCTTTCGGTACTTCAAAAAAAATCAGCTTTATCGAGACAAGTGGAGCAAAAACGCATTTCATACACAAAATATTCACCAAAACCATTCGAATGAATTCGCGAGAGATGTCGAGCTCTCTTGCCATCTCTCCAACAATTATCCGACAATTCAAGCAACATACTCAATTTATTTTTTTTTAATATTTTCATTACTTGAAAAAGTCGAAGGTCGTCCAGATCGAGGCATGTCTTTAACGATCTCTCGACCATCTTTGAGGGCTTTGTATCATTCGTAGGCTTGTGTTTTTGAATCATCTTTTCTAATATTCACAACGATTCCGCACACGAAATTTAATAAGAAATAAAAATCTTTGTGATCTGTGACTCTACGAAACTTTTTTTGAGTTTTCAAAGGCTTTAAATATTTATGTTCAAGTAAATTCTTGAATAAGTCCATATATATGAATATTTGCTTTTTATTGCCCTTTTTCACATTGTTTGGCAATTTGTTGATTCCATTCCAAAATAACAGCGCTTTTTTGGCGACCAAAATTATTCAAGCCACATTTTTTTAACCTCTTTTATGTGAACTGTATACCAGTGAAGCTGTTCTGCATCGACCGGAGCAATTGGTAGTCAATGCTATAAGGCGGATAAGGCAAAACTTCCCAGCCGCTTTTTCCAAGTAGTTTTTACCCAGTCTTGCAACATGAGTCCGAATAATGTCACCATGGAAAATTATGCCTAGTGCCTAGTCGAAAATTTCGGGAGTTTTTTGGCCATTGCTCGCTTCAAGTTGATCAGTGGTTATAGATAGGATTTTTTATTGATGATTTCAGCCGATGTTAGAAGCTCACAATACAGCACGTTCTTCGGACCCTACCAAATACAAAACTTTACCTTGACGCCATGGTTATTCAACTTTGCTGTTGATTTGGCTGGCTGGCCAGGTTTCACATATGATTTTTTGCTTCTAGGGTTGTCGGAATGCTACCCTTTTTCATTACCAGCGACAATCCGATGCTAAAACGACTTCTTTTTGTAGCGTTCAAGCAGCATTTCTGACATTTAAAATCTGCTTTCTACTCCTCTTGGCTTCAGCTCATATGACAACCGATTTCCTTGCTGTGGAATGTATCTGGCTACTTTTAAAGGTTTTGAAATGGCTGCTTGAGTGACTTCCAAAGATTCTGCGAGCTCTTCTTGTGTTTAGCAGTAATCTTCATCGAGTAATGCTTCCAGTGCCTCATCTATGAACTCTTTTGGACGCTCAGGACGTGCTTCATTTTCCAAACCAAAATCAACACTTTTAAATTGTTCAAACCACTTTTGGCACGTTCACTCAGTAAGAGAATGCTCATCATAAACTGTCACCAAAATAGTATGACTTTCGGTGGAAGACGGATAAAGTTAGTAGCTTTCCAATGTATTTTGGGAATATGGGAACAATGGCATAATCGAAATATGTCATCTCTTGACGTGAAAATAGTTATAGATCCAATAGTATAATATATTGTAGACCCGATACAAAATATATTGTCACTTAAAATGCAAAACAACGTATCATTAAAAAAATTGAAATTGAGTTTTTTATTGCTTACGATTCTCTACATCATATTGTATACATATAGCATAAAATTTTCGGCTTCCGCTAACAGATATAACTAATATATAACCAACATATAACCAATATATAACCATTTTATAACCAAAACTCAACTTTTCTTTCAATATGAGTGGTTTCTATTGTACCGTTTTTCCTTCATCTGTAAACTTATGAAAAGTAATGTTAAGTTATTTTGCATTTTAGTTGACGATATGAATATCCATTAAAAAAACAACATTTTAATTCCGCTAAGCTTTTTCGAGCTTTCAAAGTCTTTTAAAGTATTTGGTTTTAAATTTCTAATTAGTACTCTGGAAGAAACATATAGGTTAAAAATCTTGCGCGCCGCCTCCCTCAACACTTCAACTCATTAATATAGTGGAACGAATTCAAAGAGCGCGAGACATTTAAGGTCATTCACAAGCGTAGTTATATAAATAACTTTATCTTTGTTTATACATATATACCTATATTTTATACAACAACTAACAACAAGTCTTAAGTCAATCTCCTGAATGAAAGAAGCGCACAATGCATGCTCGACAATGCAACTAAGAGTCTTACATTACAAACCACGTGCAAGGTTCCAAGTCTGCTCTAAAATATGCTTGATATACTAAGTGTGTGTATATGGTATGTATTAGTACTGTATGTGTTTGCTGTTGTGCATTATATAATCGTCTGTCTATCATCAAATACCACACTGCCTGCCTCCACTTGTTTTCAGCTACCATATGTGCGCATGTGTGTGTGTGTGTGTGCTACCTGCTAATACAATAAACTCCTCCGTATTAACTACTCCGTTGGGCTTAGCTAAATCAGGCGATCGGAATTAATCTCCATTAATGGTGATGATTGCTTAATCAATCAAAGTCAATGCTGATTAAAGCATGAAGAAAAAATACACTACAATAAAAACAACAACACAAGTAGGCTACTGGAGACAGCAAGTAGCATATACTTTGTGTGTTTGT
Source organism: Bactrocera tryoni (assembly GCF_016617805.1). NCBI lineage: Eukaryota > Metazoa > Arthropoda > Insecta > Diptera > Tephritidae > Bactrocera > Bactrocera tryoni. The sequence continues at coordinate 14,986,338 of NC_052501.1, read as the reverse complement.
ATATTTATATGTATGGATGTGTGAGTCGGCATGTTTTTGTAGCCTCAAGTGGCATGTGCTGCTAGCCTGCTGACTTAGCGTACTAGCTCAAATGCTATGTTCCTGTTGGCTCAGCTTTATTTAAAGAATTCTTTCAGTTTTCTTTTCACTTGACGCTTAGCCTTGACCTCTTCTACATGCGTTGTTAATGCTGGTGAATAGTTTTTGAAATATTTTCTGGGTGTTCTTTGTAATAATTTTACGATTTTTTGTTCTTTTATACCCTGAACAGAGTATACTAAATTTGTAAGGATGCTTATAACATCCAGCACATAACTATGAATATCCTTTAAATTATATACATATATCGTCATCAAAAATTCAATACAACGTATCATCAGAAAAAAATCGGCTCTAAACTTATGTAAAGTGATGTTACGTTATTTTTCATTTTAGGTGGCGATATGGATGATCAGCGTGGGTGGCTGAGTCGATTTAACCATCATTTTCTATCTGTCGGTCTGACTGTATATAGGCGTATAAGTGCCTTAGTTTTTGAGATATCGATCTGAAATTTTGTACAGCTTTTTTTTTTAGCAAGAATCTGCTTATTTGTCGCAATCGGCGATATCGGGCCACTTTAGCGTATAGCTGTCATACAAGCTAACCGACCCAAACTAAGCTTTTGTAGGGAAAACTTTGTTATTTGACGAGATTTCTTCACAAAATTTAATAACCATTATTCCCGAAGGGAAAGGTACAAAATGTGAAGAAATGTATCAGATCGGACTAGTATATGATATAGCTGTCATACAAACAGAATAATCAAAATTAAGTTCTTATATGAAAAACTTTCTTATTTGGAAATATATCTTCACGAAAGATTCCATAGATTATTGTCCAAAGCAGCGCTATAAAATCTGAAGAAATCGTTCAGATCGGTTCACTATAGCATATAGCTGCCATGCAAACTAATCGAAAAAAATTGAGAAAAAAATGGATTTATGAACTTTTGTGCTATAAGAAATGCAACTGTGAAGGGTATTACAGCTAAGTTAAAGTTTTTTCTGATTAAACTTTTTTATAATACGTTTTTGTAATTTTTTTTCTATATTTCTCTTTCATCAATCCAAAACAAGCTTCATTTATTATGAATTCCTGTAAAGCTCTCTAGTCAACCATTCTATTTCTATCGCTCTACCTGCTACCATGCGAAGCTTCGTATGTATGCGTGTGTGATTTTGCTTTCAATTGTGCTTCTTGGCGCGCGAAATAGAAACCGATTGAACTCTAATTACCAATTAAAATAGTTAAAGCCATGAATGCCGCCAATTCGCCGCAGCTAATCAGCAGCGCAGCAGCAGTGGCTAGACAGCGCTTTTGTGGTCCAACTGAAGTGTGATATTTCATAGGGCGTACATACATATGTATACGACTGTATATAACTATATATACATATTAGCAGCTTTTGGGCGCGTTTAGAGTAACAACACATTGCCTTTAGTTTAATATCTTCTAGACAATGCTTGCTGATTGCAGAAGCCCAATAATAAGAGCACGATTTCGCAAAAAATAATTTAATAAATATATATACACACACATATATAATTATTTATATTTTTGTTCATAACTACTTGATAGCAGCAATAACAAAAATAACTGCTCCAATAAGAATAACAAACGAGCAGTAATCGCAATTATGCTTCAGCAGCTTCAAACCTTTTACATTTGAGTGGGCATGTTTTGGAGCCACTGTATTTGAATAAATGGAAAAATTAAGATTTGTTTCAGTCAGTTGTTGAAATCAGTTTGGTACTGCAAACTTGCTTTACTATTTTAGTGATTGTCAAGGAATTCGACCATGATCTAAATGAACCACAGTTTCAAATTTCTGGTCTTCAAACAAAGTGAAGGGTACTATTTTAAACCATGCTTTACGGTAATTGTAAAACTATTTCAAAATTCATAGCAATATATACAAAAATCATACTTAGAACTGCTGACGACATAGCAAACATACTAAAAATATGCCGTCTCTGCGAACTCTAATCAGACAGGAAAGATGGAAGCTCTTGTAGTTGGCGTCCAAGGACGCATACAGAAATGCATACTTTTTTCTTATAATTTTATATGAGTTTTTAACGCCTAAACAAAAATAAATTCCTGGTTCTACCTGTAATACAGCAAAAATAGTTTCCTCGTTCTACCCGGAATACTAGAATGTGAAATATTTGCTTACTTGAGGCAGAGTAGCCACTTAATTTTAATTGGATGAACAATGTAAATTGTGAAACATAGTTCGAATAGTTCGTTTACTGTGACCTTGAAATTCTCCGAAACCTCGATTTTACTTTTATGAAGAGAGAATGTCAGACTTCTACATAGTCTGTTCATCCCTAAGTCAACTTATCAGGAAAGAGAATTTTATACAACATTTTGTTATTGGTTTCAAAACACTTTAAAAAATCTACATTGGAATATTAGAGTGGCAGGTATATGTCGAATTAAGTTAACAACAGGAGCTTTTCCTTTTAACAAGTGAAGGTCTGAATATTTGTTCCCAAGTTCCCAATAGTCGAATCTAGCCAATCGAAACGGACCCAGATTTATGTGATATGTATAAGTACTGTCAAGCAAGCACTGTCAAGCAAGAAGCTTGCCACAAAACTATTTTGCGTTATTATCTTAAGGGGTTACATGCTTTAGTTAAAACCTTAACTCAAAACTTGGACGAAGAAAAAAAAATGTTTGCAGACATTTTTACAAAAAAATGAAAATTTCTCGATAGTTTTTTTCAAATAGTTGTAATCGAAAAAAAATTCTTCGTCCAAGTCTTTAAGAATTGTATCTCGAAGATCTGTGTAAGATTTCATGATAATCGGTTGAGTAGTTCTCGAGAAATCTCGCCAACTGACTTCAAAAACACCATTTCGAGAAAAACGAACTTACCCTAGCTAACCTCGAGCGCATAAGTTCTCAAGGCTGTAACTCCGAAACTGTTAATCGGATCAACATGAAAATTCAGGACAATATTCTTGAAGTGTCGTAGAATTTAATAAGACAATATAATAAATAGATTTTTTGAAACTCGTAAGCCCATGTAACCCGTTAAAAACTCAACTTGATCTGAAGATAGTTTTCAGTGTTCTCGGATATGATCCAACATTTTACAATCTGTTGTTGTCTTTTTTATCGTTTCTGATCCAACCATACATACTTTACTATTTTTATAAAGCGTCTGGATCTCTTAATTTAAACAAATTTCTCACAAATACTCAAATGCATAATTGTAACGCATCTAACTTACGCTTAAAAAACTTTAATAAATATAATAATACTAAATTCTAGCAATCAAGCACATTATAATGCCAACAAAAATAATATTTTGCTCACAGGAGTGGCGACCAAACTGCCGTGAATGATTGTCATATTGCCTAGTAAATTATATTTTTGACCCTCGTAGTGTTCAAGCAACACACCCCCACTTTGTGTTGACTCGCAGACAACTGTCATATAAGCGACTTTTTGTAATAACAGTAATTGGATTACGAAATTAAATACGTCATTTCATAATGGCACTGAGTTATATGATTTCCAATCAAAGCAAAACACAACAAAATATTCGAAAACAAAAACAAATAATGCGAGCAAATTGATATAAAAAGCGACTAGCGGCGACACAATGTCAAAATGACAGCCGAAAAAAAAAACAAAATGTCAAATTGACATAAACAATAAACTTTCATTTTCAATACAACAAGCGGTGCGGGTGGGGTCAGGGGTATGAATATTTATTTATATACCATATAAAAGCAGCCACCATTGCCACCGGCGTCAATTGTCAACTGGCGCAACACAACTGTCAAACGAGCAGCTGACAAAAACGTGCATTGACAGTACGCTGCACTGACAGCTACGCTGTGACATTTCTTACATTTAGCTACACACCCGCAAACGTCAAGCAATAATAATAAAATATATACTGCGCTAAGGTAAAGGTATTTGAACTTTGTGCAGTTTCTGTGTTTGTTGGCGTAGAGTTTTTATTTTATTTTTTGTTTACAAAAACTGAAACAATGTCACAGAGAGCGAAATGGAGAAACAGAGCGCTAGCGAGATATTTGTGGCATACAAGCTTCCTTTTGTAGTAATGGCACGCCGTTTATTTATTGTCTTCCAATTTTTTCAACACCAAATTTTGTTACGAAACTCGCTGCCGATCATTCAAATTTATTTGACCGCTTGCCCCACAGACACACATTCACACTGGCACACAAAAAAAGGTAATTTGTGTTATTTATCACTTTGCTGCGGTGGAATACTGACCGCCAGAGCTGGTTGTCTGACTAACTGCCCCACTGGCTGAGTGTGGCCGCGGTGTCGCGCATATCAGAGTTGCATTGCTGCTGGAAATTTTTTTTTATAATTTTTTTGTTTGTTATAACTTGCTCAAGATATTAGAAACCTGCCGTGAACTTTGTAACAACAAAACGGAAACGTTGGATACCCTAAAAAATATATAATCAGTACGAGCTGAGTTGATTTGGCCATTTCCTTCGGTATATATCCAAAATACTTCCTCAGCCTTTGATATATCGATCTGAAATTTTACACACCTCCCTGTATATACAAGAGGCAGCTTATTTGTCGAAATCGCGAAATCGGATCACTACAGAATAAAGCTGTCATACAAGCTGACCGATCGAAATCAAGTTCTTGTATGGAAAACTTTTTTATTTGACGAGATATCTTCACAAAATTCTGTATAAGTCATTGTCTGAGACAATAGTTCAAACTCCGAAGAATTGCTTCAGAATGGAGGACTATACCACATAGTTGCCATTATAGACTGAACAATCAAAATCAAGTTCCTCTATGGAAAACTTTTTCATTTGCTGAGATATCTTTACAAAATATGGCATAAATTATTTTCTGCGACAAAAATTCAATCTCCTTAGAATTGCTTTAGGTTGGGTCACGATTCCATATAGCTACCTTACAAACTGAACAATCGGAATCAAGTGCTTCTATGGCAAACTTTTGTATTTGGCGAGAAATCTTCACGAAATTTGCCACGGATCATTACCTAAAGCAACAGTACAATCTACCAAGGAATTATTCAGATCGGACTACTATAGCATATAGCTGTCCTGCAAGCTGATTGATCGAAATTAAGTTTTTGTAGGGAAAACTTTTAAATTTCAAAAGATATCTTCACGAAATTTGGGATATATTGTTTCCTTAGGCCACGCTATAATCTCCGAACTTATTGTTCAGATCGGATCACTATAGCATATAGCTGTCATACAAATTGATCGCTCAAAATCAAGAAAAACATATTTTTATACCCTTTTATGCAATAAGAAATACAACTGTGAAGGGTATGCTAGCTTTGGTGCAACCGTAGCTAATATTTTTCTTTTTTTATTTTGGTAATTTTTTTTTTAATTTTTTCTTTGAAATTTAGTTCCGTCAAACTGGCGATTGTTCTGATTATTGAATGGTTTGGTTTTGTTCAATGCAATTGCCGGCGTTTAGCAATACAAGTAGTCTGACAAATGCATAAACATATATGAGTGTATGTATATTGTAGATATGTATTTGAAACCATTGCTCCCGTTTTGTACTACTGAATGTTTGTTGCTATTGTAGTTATATAAATTTCCATGTTGACTTTGATGTATGCGCTGTGTCGCGTATTTTCGGCTTCATTAGCGCCATTCGGTGATTTGTGGCATTTGCACAACATAGCAACGTTAAAGGAAAGGCAGCAAAGAAAAAATTTTAAAATAAAAATAAGAAACAAAAAAAAATAATAGAATTAGCCTGGAGCACAAACAGTTTTTATAAGAAAGATATGCTAGTTTACACCATATACAAGTAGATATACATACATTGATAAGTATATAGTGAAATATGTAAAGCACATGCCTACTATATATAATAAATATATATTTACATATTGACATACACACACATACACTTGCAATCACCTTTATTTATATGCATTTCCCATGTCCACCACTGCGCAGGCGCGGCAACTCGCCTGCAAAGCGCATTCACTCGTTAATTTACGAGCACATAATTGGCTATCACTAATAGGATGTTGTAAGCGCATTTTTGCTTTGTGATTCTTATTCGCTGCGCTCTACTGGCATTTACTAGTTTGGTAAATATTTAATTTATTGACAGCTTGAATTAGGTGATTGTTAAGTGTCCAGTGCTTAATTGGGTCACAACAGGATATTTATATTATGTGTGCACAGATTTCAAATCGTTTTTTCTTTGGGCTTGAAATTTGATATCATGTTTAGGAGTTTCGTAATTTACGATTCTGAAGATTAGCAAGTTTTTGCGCGACGAAAATGTAAACACATGACTTTGCAGGCATTGGTATGAACTGGTAGCGCTATCAGTTGAACATTTTTGGGAATATATTCATTATTTGATAGAGATATGTATGTATGTATGTATATACATACGTATGACATATTTGAATTGAACTGCGTTTCATTGCCATTAGTTTATAGTATATGAAAAAAAAACTCTCTAGAGTTGTTTTTGTAAGTTCATTTGTAAATTGTAACTTAGAATTAGGAGTGGTGTGTTCTTGTGTGGTGAGGTTATGTACAGTGAGTATGATTTTGGTGTATTAAATATAAACTCTAATTGAAGTCAGATACGCATTATCATGGTGAGTTTAGCTGATATTAGGTGAATTTAAAAGAGCTAAGTTGCTATAAAATATGAGAACACATATGTAATTAAATCGAAAAGTTATGAATTTGGGAGTGGTATGTTCTTGCGTGGTGAGTTTACGCAGGGTGAGTATGAAAGTGGTACGTCGGATTTAAATGTTAAATGTTGAAAATAAATTCAAATGGGATTTGGCGTGCGTTTGTGTAGTATCTTAGAATTAGGTGTTCTGTGTGGTGAGTTCGTGTATCGTGAGTATGGTTGTGGTGTATTAAATATATCAATTAGAGCACAACAATATAATGTGTGGTGAGCTTAGCTGTGGTTAGTTATACAACTTGTGTTAGCTAATTTTATAGTACATAGAAAGGCTAAGATACAACAAAATAAGAGAACACTTAATTGAATGAAAAAGTTATGAATATGTAAGTGGTATGCTCTAGTGTGGTCATTTAATGCATGGTGAGTATGAGTGTGGTGTGCTTGATGTAAACTTTTAATGTAGTTAGACATGTATTTTGGATTCAATATGTGGTGAGTTTAGTTGTGGTGAATTATGTTTGGTGAATTTTGGAGGAATAAGTTTCACAATATATGAAAAGACGTATTTAAATTAGAAAAAAGATGAAATGGGATGAAGTATGTTTTCGTGTGGTAATTTCGATTCAGTATGAGAGTGGTGTGTCCAATAAAATTTTTAATAATATTAGAGACGTATTATTTCAGGTAAATTTAAAATGGATAATCTGCAAAATAATATAAGAAAATATAAATAAATAGAAAATATGATTAATTAATATGTGGTGAGTTTCATATGGGAAGGGTGGTGAATTATATTAGGTGAATTTAGAAGGTCTAAATTCCACTACAGTATGAGAAAACATATTTAAATTAGATGATGAGAAATGGGATGTTCTTGTGTAGTACGTTCGAATAAGAAAGCGTGTGGTGTGTTCAATATACAATTTTAATATTATTGGAGATAAGTTATATTATATAAGAAACATAAAGAAATTGGAGATATGATGAGTTGAGATGGGGTGAATTTTACATTAGATATTTAATTGAATAATTTCCAGCATGGTATGAGAAAGCATAATTATTTTAGAAATATGTTGAATTTAGAAGTAGTGTATTAATAAGTGGTGAGTTTATGTTTGGTGGGTATGAGAGTGGTGTGTTAAATATAAATTTTTAATGTAGCAAGATATAAGTTTGTAGATTAAGAATTCCAGAGCTTAGCTATGCTGAGTTTCATTCGATGAATTTAGAAGAGATAAGTTTCAACATAATCTCTAACCACCCTGCATCTCCAACTCTACAAATGTAAATTTAGTCTGACCTTTATCAAAGGTTTAATATTTAATTTTGCTGCCTTTCTCATATTCGTTTCATCCTTTCATTTTCACAAAAATCAAATCTTAAAACAAAAATCGAAAATTACTACATTTACATAAAACCTTCAAAATTCCAAATTTGACACATCTTTTTCAACAAGCCGTCAAACTTTTAATACATTTTTAATAATCGGCGCCCAGAGGCCTAAATTACGAGATTACCAGAAAACCTCCTCGAACACACACACACACATATTAGCGCATAGAGGCCATAGGCAATGCGCCACCAAATCGATGATCAACCAACCTGCAATTAAGTTGAAGTTGAAGTCGAGGTCTCCATTAGCATGCGGGCGCCGCAGCTCTCAGTGTATGGATGTGTGACTATGTAACGGTACACAAAGTGCCGCAGAAAGATATAGAAAACAGCTGCGCCGCCCACAAGCGCAGCGTTTTAAGTTTTCGGCTAGTTAGTTGGCCTGAGGAGCGGGTGCCCTTCTGGGTATATACGTGCGCTTATGTATATACATATACAGTTATTTGTATATTGTGGCAAGTATAAAACTTAATCGCCGCACAATTGTGTCGTTCCGTTTCGCGTTGCGATAATTGTGGCAGTTGAAAGCCAGCGATTATCGCATTAAAATAAGGCGCTATGGAGTTGTTAAAACTTTTTTCAAATAGTTATTTTTTGTTTTTGTAATTTTTGGTCAGTGCCAGTTTTGGTTGCACACAGCAGTTGTATAGGTGATTTAAATATATGTACATATGTACATATGTATATGCATACTACATACTTATGTATATATGTACATATGTACATTAAAGGAAACCAAAACTTATTCCAAAACATTTTTTTTCGAAATATATGGGTTAAAAAAATCTGAAAAAAATGTTGAAAATAAAATGAATTTTTCGACATTTGAAATAAATTAAATTTTTGAAAAATTTAAAAAAGGTTCTTAAAAACAATTTTTTTGATATTGTTTTACAATTTTATAAATCATTTAAAAAAATTTTTCAAATTTTTAATTTTATTTTCAAAATTTTTAAACAAATTTCAAAAAGTACATTTTGTTTTGAAAAAAAAATTTTTAAATTATTTTTTCAAAAAATAAAATTTTTAAAATATTTAAAAAAAGTTAAAAAATTTTAAATTTGTATGTTATTTTAAAATTTTATAAATAATTTTAATTTTCAAATTTTTTTCCAAAATGTTTCAAAATTTTAATTTTATTTTCAAAATTTTTAAACAAATTTAAAAAAAAAATAATTTTATTTTCAAAATTTTGTTTTCAAATTTCGTTTTTCTTCAGAATTTTTTTACCAAGATTTTTTATAACACTTGTTGCCACCCAAAAGCGCAGTTAGTGCGCTACGAAAACTTGCTTCCCAAATTAGTTGCAAGTTGTTGCGCTGTCAAGTGTTTAAACATTTGGGTGAACACTCAGCGCTTTTGAATGTTAGATTAAATGTTATTTGTTGTTTTTATTATTTTTGTACCGCGCTGACTTTTACTATTATAGCTGCTGCCAGCAAAGTGAGCTTTTCGTACGTCTTTTTGGCGCGTTGCAAGCCTGTAGGTGTCAATAATTAAGCGTACAGTTTTGTTGGCTGTCAGCTGTTGGCTACAACAAAAACAAGGGAAATAAAATAGCAAACGCTAACTATAAGGCAGCTGGCCCAAAGCACCGACCAACAAAAAAACGCCTGCATAAACATAGCTGTCAGCAGGCGAGGCAGCAGGTGGCATTAATTGCAAGTTGCAATGGAAATTTCTTGCCAATTTTGGGTTTACAGTTAAACAGTGTTTTTTCATTGAACAATTTTTTCTTAACGCCAACTTGCCACAAATTTACTACTAAAGTGTGGCATTACCAAAAAATCAGACAAAAAGTGGGCAAACTGCGTTTAGTTGCTCCACTGCCTTGCAACAGCTATGACGTGGCAGCCAGATTGCAAATAAACAGCAACAATAATTTTGCAAAGCATCAGCTGTTGCCTTAACTGCAACGCAATCAGTTCAAATTTACTCAGGTTGCAGGTGAGGGACATAAAAGTGAGCCAGCCAATGCATACACACCCACAAGTCCACATATAAAGCTTATGTGTTGCATCAGCCGAGCACTTGACAATCATTGCAACAAGCAACACTTTGCAGCAAATCAATGAGCTCACACACAAACTGTCATGACGTCAGCACAAGGTTCCTATGGCATCACTTGTGGCAATAATATGTTGCCGACAAACAAAAAATCCACAACTTAATGCTTGGAACAAGCCCAACTAATTAGCGGGTTCGTTGCTGAAGTCTTTTGTCTTTGACTTACATGTCTACTTTTGAGCGTTTTTTATACCCTGCACAGACTATAAACAAGTTTGCCACGAAGTTTGTAACAGCCAGAAGAAAATATATGTATATATGTAGATATGTATATATACGATATATAAATGATTAGCGGTACGAGTTGAATGGTTTTAGCCATGTTCGTATCTCTGTCAGTATATGTATATGCGAACAAGTCCCTCAGTTTGTGAGGTATCGAACTGAAATTTTGCACACGTTCTTTACTCTATAAGTAGCTGCTCATTTGTTAGAATCACCGATATCGGACCACTATAGCATATAGCTGCCATACAACTGATCAATCAAAATCAAGTCCTTGTATGGACAACTTTTTTAGTTGATGAGATATCTTCACGAAATTTGGCACGAATTATTGTTTAATTCAGCAGAACAATTTGCAAAGAAATTGTTTAGATCGGACTATTTTAGCATACAGCTGTCATACAAACTGAACGATCAAAATCAAGATGCAGATCTTTTTATGCACTTTTATGCCACAAAAAATCTATGAAGGGTATTAAGCTTTCTACGTTTGGTTTTATTTTTCAGGATATGATATGATATGATATGACGAAAGAATGCTCAGCGAGTTAAATCTAGGCGTCTTCTAGCTATAATTGTCGTATGTCATAGCATATTAAAAGTAATTATTGACTTCATAATTTCTGTGTGAGAATAAATTTTGCCAATTGTTGTGATTTTGAATCCGCTACACTACTCCCACATGGTAATTATGTAAAACTATTACATAACTAGTAATTAGGGTTATGTGTTAAAATTGATAATGGATTTTCTACATTACCAAGTGTGCCAAGTTCGTGACTATATATCAACGCGTCTCAGATTGAAAAGCTTTTCCTTCGTAAGGAAACATTAAAAGCTTGAGCGATTTCCTTACAAAGGTGAAAAGAAATTTTGTATTAGCTTTTACTATACGAGACTTTATTTCGGTGAAACTTAGTTTCTCTTTTAGCATCTGATCAAATTTGACCCGGACTGGAGAAAAAACAAAAAAAAAACATGTTCACGAATTATAATACAAATCTTTATTACCGTCTTCAAAATCGACTCCTGAGTCAATGCAAACATACCATTTTCCTATACATTTGCCATAAGCATCGTTTTGAATGGCCCTTGCCGAATTTCGAATCGCCATTCGCTAGATTGTTGGAGAGTGTCGACGTGGTTGGAATGACTTTGAAAGTTAAAAAATAAATATTAATGAACAATTAATTGTTTTTCATTTTATTAATAATTTCCGTGTACTTTTTTGTCACACTGTATTCATTAACCCACATCTCGTCAAATTAATCATGCATTCGAGCAATGTGCGGTCCACAGCTAGTTTTAGGTTAAGTTAGGTTAAGTTAAGTTAAGTTAATGGTATGTTAACACGCATAGACCAGTTTGGTCCTTTGCGATACCAGATGAAGTTCACTTGCTAAGTCCAAGAGGAGTAGTTTAGCTACTCAGCTACTTTTACTCAACAACATTTCTGCAAAACATTCGAGTCTAGCATTGACAGGATTAGTACCAAAACATTAACCAAAAAAAAAAAATCCATGAAATGTTTGCGATAGCGAATTATTATTTATGAGAATTCTAGTTTCAGAAACACATACTTTCCACACTTTTTCAAATGCTTAAAATAGCTATATCAAGCCAAAGAAATGTTATTTCTGCAAGCATTGAAATTATTCAAATATCATTTAAGGTTTTTCATTTGATTTTTTTTTTATCTAACGTCCAATGTCGATAAGATACTTTAATATAATGATTTGCTTCGTATTTATACCGATTTCAGAGGTGTCGGTTCTCATTACATGATTTTTGAATTTCTAAATATTCCCAATAGAATCCAATTCTTACTACTAAATTGTCTAATTAGCTCCACGCTTTAAACATGTTCATTGACACAATTCATATATCAGTTAAAATCGCATTCAGCTCATATTTTTTATCGATAAAAGATAAAATATATGCTAACCAAGTTCCAGTGCCATAGCTGACAATAAGGAAGAAAAGAAGTCATAGCTGAGTAAGTTGGTTACAACAGAGAAGACAATTTATATTGTCGTTTTATGCAAAATAGAAAGAAACAATACTCTGAAAGAATAAGGCTTCATAAAAATAATTTTTAGTTACATTGATTTTGTCATGCTATTAGACCTTGGACTCGACGTCTGATTACTACTGCGAGTCACTTTTTATGACCTCACTGACTTAGAATAATTTTTATGAAGCGTAAGTAGGTGTTTCGTCAACAGAAAAGAATCAATGTAAATAAACACTGGTAAAAGCTTCACCTTTGTGGCCTACGCGTCTTTCATTTAGCATCAAAAGCAGATTTCTTGACATGAATCTTGATGCATTTCGTATTCGAAATATAATCAAAAATATATACGATCGAATAAGGCTTACCCGAATATTTTCTCGCAGTTTTCAAGTAAAAAAAATATAGAGAAGTGGGTTGAGGGGTGATATGAGTCAACCTTTTTACTCGGAGACTTGAAACTATGTATGCTGCAACACTTTCAACGACTCCACAGCATAGTTCAATTGAACAAGTCAACAAACAATTTCGGGCAACTTGAAGCTGAAATTGCATAACATTATTTTTTTCTCATAGTTATTTTGCAATATTTTTTTGCTAACTGCTATCGTCACACATGCTGCCATGGTGCATTTCAATATAATGACAAATTATGACAAATTCACTTAACCTTTTGCCACCTTTTAATACTCTTCAGCATATCGTCACCTAAAAGACAAGACAATGTATCATCAAACAGCTTGAGTTTTTTTATTGCTTACGATTCTCTACATCATATTCCATGTATGTGGCATCAAATTTTCAGCTTTTGCGGTTAAATATAACCAATATATAACCATTTTCTAACCAAAACTCAAATTTTCAATATGAGTGGTTTCAAATACAACGTTTTTCCTTCGCCTGTAAACTTATGAAAAATGAGGTTATGTTATTTTACATTTTAGGTGACGATATGTAATTCCTTGTATAACTAGCTGAGTAAGCAAGAATAAGGGTTATGGGTATCGAAGACCTGAAACATAAAGACAGATTTCGCTACCGTGGTGAGCAAAATTTACTAAAATCTTAAAATACAACAGACATACTATAAATAGAAATATTCACTTGAGAATAATATGTATATTGGGTCAGTGGCTCATGTCATGTGGCAAGTTCCCTTTTTTACAAAATTATTTTTTTTTTGCATTTTCGAACGAAAAAGTTGCATATTTTCACTTGCCACTTGCTCCCCTGACTGATTTCAGTCGTGTTAAATATTTTAAAAATACTTAGAAATAATTTGTAAACATGTTACAGCTTTTCTTAACGCTTATACAACATTTGTTGCCAAAAAAATTTGGAAAAATGTTGGAAATGAACAGAAGGTAGAAATCCCACGCTACTGGACATGTCAACACATTGCCAAATTCAATCAAAATGCAGGAAGCAAATGTGGCAGAGATATTTCGTAAGAAAAAGCAAAGTTTTGAACAACAACTGCAACAAGGTGTTCAAAAAATGTGCAGACCACTACTTTATGCCACAACAGAGTGGCGTTTTGTGGCACAAAAAACATTTTTTTCTAATTTTTCACATTGGTTTACAAAAATGAACTACGAAGCTGAAAAAAATATATTTTTTATTTTTTAAAATTTGTAGATAAAGTCGAGATACTAAGCTGCCATATCGTAGCATTTTTTAAATTTATTTTTAGATTTTAACTTCTAAACTTTTTCAGCATATATACAAATTTGTTAGCTTTTTAGGCTTTTAGACTAATCCTCAAGTTTTCATGCCCACAGAACGGTTAGAAATATTTTTAAAACTCAATTTTTTATTATTTGAAATTTGAATATTTGTTTTATCATTTTTTATTTTAATTTATACAAAATCTATTTTCTATTTTTTCTTTAATTTTTTTTATCCTCCAACTCCCCAAAACTGTTAGCCGCACCGTTATTTGCGTGCACATAATCCACCCTGCCACAAAGTGCGCGCTTTACTTAGCGCTTTTTTCTTAAAATTTGTTTCCAATTTTCGTTTTAATTTTTTGTTGTTTATTTCCCCCTTGTGGCACGCTTGTGGCCACCGCATGCGTTGTGCAACAAATCGTGCCACAAAGGTCTTCCGTCGGTGTCATTTACAATCAGTTAAATAATCGGCTTGCTCTGTACCCCCTTTTTGGATTCGTGTGCGGTGCTTATAAGTGCATGCAACACATACACACACTTGCATTTCTATTACATGAGCAAATAGGTGTGCTGCCCTGCGTATGCAGCCAAGTGTATGTGTGTGAGCTTATGCCACAAATCTGAATTGGCACTTACGCCAAAATGTTGCACCTATTTCATTAGGCAAACAACCGATTTGTTGTAGTGTTGTTGTATAGTGCATTTTGTTTCTGTCAGCCTAAAAATATTTACATACACACGTGTTGCCTATTTCCTTTAAAGGTACTTTTTTATTTATATTGTTATTGCTATTTTTTTTTTAACTTGTGTTGGCACTTTGACCCAGTTCAGAGAACTGTGCCACTATTTTACAAATTTTAGAATTAGATGACAAGTCGAGTTGGAAGTATGTGATTTACGAGGGCGTAGTGGGCAAACATATAAACAAGAGTTTGAGGAGCAGAATTTGTTTTTTTAATTTTCATTCAAAACATATGTTGAATTTTTTTTTCCTTAATAAAACTAGAAAATTGATAAAATTTTCATTGAAGGAAATGTAAGTTTTAACTAAAGGAAATTTAAAAACTTAGATTTGAATATCAAAGATATAAAAACGTTTAATATTTAATATAAAACTTTTTAATTTCTTTTTTATTTTTTTCGAAAATTCTTGCAAATTTTTTTAATTTTCATGCTAAATCATCTCGTGAAGAACCCGTCTTCAATAATTTATTCGACACTTTCTTTCTTTAAAGTTTTCTCACATTTCTCAACCAGTTTCATATCATCTGTTGAATTTACTTTTGCTTTAAGTCTCCCAATATGATAATAAATTGTGGATCCAATACCCTTGAAGTACAATCTAATCGGCATTGTTAATACTATCCCAAGAAATCCGGTCCAGAAAAGCAAGTATACCAATGTCATTGAGGTTCAGCTGACAAAGCTATTCCCAATGTTTCTGTAAATATTTGCTCCCGTTTCTTCTTGACTTGCAAAATATTATAAGGCTCACCTTTTCAATAAAATTCACTCTTTCCAACATCAAACATTTACTACTCTAAGTATTACCCAGACTATTTCAATTGCTTGTAGTAGAGATTGCCTAGTAATGATACATTAACACTAAGAGCTTTAGAGGTTGGCAAAGATCGACAACATGATTCCACTTTTCAACTGGTTAGCGGAAAGATATGTTAGCTATGGTACGCGCAACACTCCAAAGACTTATGTATATGGATGGCTCGAAAATGAAGGACGGAGTTGGTGTGGGGATATACTGTCCAGAGTTAGGCATACTTTTAAGTTTTCAGAGCACTTCAGCATATTTCAAGCTGAGATCTTTACTATTGTGAAAGCCATGAAGCTGGAATAGACAGCTAAGCAGCAATCAAGGCAGTAACCTCGTATCGCATATCGGCCAGAAGTGTCCTGGGAGGTAGAGCAGCAATGGAAAGTGGTACCAGGAGCAAGCAACTTCACTTCCACTGAATGCCAGGCCACAAAGGCATCGAGGGCAATGAAATAGTGGACGAGATTGGAAAGAATTGTGTACGGCTAGCACCCAAAAACGTGATCAACATTGAGAAATTGCATGCATTGTCTAAACGACGATCTGGATAGTAGCATCGAAAAGAAAATCAAAACTCGGTGGTGCGAAACTGCAAAAGTCATGTGAAAAACGGTAGATCACACGGAAGTACACAAAATTCCTATTGACAGTCGATAAAAGAGTCTGTAAGAATATGATAGGAATACAAACTAGTGACGACACGCGATGGCAGAATGGGTCTAACAGATCAAGAAGACTGCAAGAAATGTCTTGAGCAAGACACCATCGAAACAATGGGTCATCTCTTGTGCACTTTTCCCGCATTGGCACGATTAAGCATACTAAGCATGTAAGCATCTGGGGTCCACACGGTGTGATCCACTAAAGGAGGTATCGATAGTAAGACCACAGAGTCTGTTAAAATTGGCGCAGACATCTTAAAGGATTACTACTTCTCATGGATGTAGTAACTGAACTCCATCTGGTATCGCAAAGGATCAAAACTGGTCTATGTGTGGCTCATTAGTCTACCAGATTAACCTAACCTAACCTATAAATAAAGTATTTACGACTCATATATTAGCGAGTAGAAAAACTCTCCAAAAATCGGTACAAAATCTATTTCGGAATTATTTTCTACACATTTTTTCTGTGGGAAGTATCTCCTATGAGCAATTAGGAACTCATCTCAAGCAATGAATTAAGAGAAGTGCTTCTTCTCTTCTAAGCACAGCGAGTCAAAGAGACTCGAATTAAGTCCAGGTCAGCTAATTGACAATCCGATGAACAAGTAGACGATTTTTGAACTCAAGGATCTAATTGGTTTTATACTTAAGCCTCTCAGGTTTATTAAGACATTATCTCTCGAGCATATTAGCTCGTTGCTGTAATATTGACCAGTCTTCGTGTGAATCTATCTAAGCATTCTCTTATTCTACAACATTGATCAGCCTTGCTGAGAATCTATGTAAACATCCTTTGCTCAAATATCTCTAAACATCTGCGAAAAATAACACTTAATTTTCGTTATAAGAACTTTTTTACTGCGTGACCTCAGCAGCACAAGAATTATATCCGGGATATTATCTGTCACTACAATGACAAATTTAATGAAAAAATAATACTTCAAGACGCATGAACTCGGTGCAAGTCATCTAGTACTTTAAACAGTGTTATTTAGATGCTCGTATACAATATATGAAGAATCACCGAGCGCAGATTTCATATAGCATCAGCACCTTAAGACACCACTAATTGCACACTCTTCACAAATCTTCCATCAAATAAAAAAGAAAAAAACTGCAAAATGTTGCACCAATTACCAGGTGCCAGAAAGTGAAATGAGTGTATAAATCAGGCTAAAACACCTCAGGCAGGAAAAGGATATAAACTTCGAAAGAGCGCAAAAACAAAAATAAAGCACTAAAAACAAAGCACAGTAACCAAATAGTAATCACTGCGCGCAAAAAGAGAAAGGAGGCAATAAAAATACGGCAAACCCGAGCCGTTGTGACATAAGAAGTTTGTCGTGCCAATGTGTGCAATTTCAGGCAATCGTCAGGCAAAGCGAACAAATGAAGCATGTAACAGAGTTGTCAAGGAGTGGCGACTCCTACAAATTGCCCATAAAAAGTGAATGTGCAGCAGCGACACAGTAGTGATAGAAGCAACAAGAGCAGTAGCCAAGGCGGTAGCAACATCCAACTTTAGTGGCTAGCAGATTGCAGATTTCACTTATGCCAAAATCGTTTTGAGGACATAGAATATGAGCAGAAATGTGCAGGCACACTTAAGCGCATAACTGTTTTTAATATTTATTTGGTAAAGTTGATGCTAATACTTAAGCGAATGCTTAAATGCTTATAAGCTTATGGTAATGTTTAAGTTTATTTGGCCCGTTGCTTTTAATAGTTTTTGAGATATCAATGTAAAATTTTGCACTAGTCTTTCTCTACGCAAGAAGCTGCAAGTTTGTCGGAGCCGGCGATATCGGTTCACTATAGCATATAGCTGCCAAACAAACTGATCGGTCAAAATCAAGTCTTTGTATGGCAAACTCTTCTATTTGACGAGATATCTTTACGAAAAAGCTTTTCAAGCTTTAAAAAGTTTCAAAATGTAAGTAAAGTTCTCTTGAGCTTTTTCAGAGCTTTTATGCGCGTTAAAGGAATAAAGCTCAGTTGGCAATGAAATTGATTAGGCATATAATCAATATAATCTCGGCTCTGAGTCCAAAAAAAAACCTTTATAGATAACGGCAGAGTTCCCGATCCATTTTGTTCGGATCGGACCACTATAGCATATAGCTGTCATACAAACGGACCAATAAAACTAAGAAAAATATGTCTTTATATCCTTTTATGCGAGAAAAAAATACAGCTGTGAAGGGTATTATAGCTTCGTGCTGCTGAAGTCAAAGTTTTTTCTTATTTTTTTTTTAATTTTTCATTTATTTAACTAAGTACTTAATAAAATCCTGACGATATTTTATACTTTTGTTTGCAGTGCTTAAACTGAATCTAAGCGAATAATTGCCAAATTATATAAAAAAAAATTTGCTTAAGTACTTACATAAGTAAATACTTAAGGTAAAACTTAAGATTATATGCTCACACTTTCGATATATTTATATTTATATTGATATAAAAAATAACGTAAGTACTTAAGTAAATACTTAAATAAAAACTTAAGAACTCATACGTTCAGATTTTTGAATTTTTGCGTAGTGTTTCCGCATCTTTTCCATCAATTTTTTTCAAATCCTTTGATTCTACCTGAAATACTATACTTACAAACTTTGGCGCATAAATACTTACATACTTAGTTACTTAACAACTTAAATACTTACAAACTTAAGTTAATATAATTTTTTACTTAAAATGTTAAACTGTTTCTTATACTTATACTTATGCTTATACTTATACTTATACTTATACTTATACTTATACTTATACTTATACTTATACTTATACTTATACTTATACTTATACTTATACTTATACTTATACTTATACTTATATACATGAGCACTTACTTGCTTAAGAAAATATGCTCTCTTGCCACAAATAAGCACTCGCATGCCACTAAGTAACTGTTTTTGGTGCAATAAAATAAACGCCAATTGCTAAATGCCGCAAGCGTCAAACCACAGGAGCAGCAGCATTGTGTAAGACGAGTGGCAATAAACATTTTGAAAAATCAAAAACAAAATTCAAAAAAACGCAAAAAACTTCCAAAAAACTTCCAAAAAACACAAAAGGCTGCACCCGAAACACACAAGTGATCTTCGCAACGCCGGCGGCACAGCACAAATTGCTTGTAATTACTGCGAAATGTTGCAAATTTAGTGTGATAAAGTGAAAGCGTGTTGAAATGTGGCACGCTAGTTAGCGCAAGCGGTGCAAAGATGGCGCGCCAATGTGGAAGGCAAGAAAAAGTTGACTTGCAAACGAAAGGGGACGCGCGCTTGAGGTGGGCGGCATGCAACAGGCGGCTAACTAAACGCAACGGAAGAGCGCTCGGTGCCACATCGATCGATCGCAAGCGATTTGTGTGCCGCTGTCGACTGCCGGCGCTGCCATTACAATTTGCAATGCTTTGTGGCAATAAAAATGCGCGCGCCAAATAACAATGTATGACAGCGACAACAACAACAACAACACAAGAATTTGAATGCATATATTGGTGCAGTAGTCAGCTGCCACCGCAAGCTGCAAGCTTATAACAATTCAATTTGCCACACAATTGTGGTGGCGGTAAGCGCGGCTGGCCCCTTGCTGCCACAACAGTAGCGCTTTCCGGGCGGCGCTGCATTAATCTTCGTAGCGCTTGTTAGGAGCGCACGCCGCACGCCGCAAACGGCAATCAACTGTTATACTTTACGTAGAGGACAATTGTGTGGTGGCGCGCGCATAAACGGAAGGTGTTGCAACAACCGAGCGGCAAGCGACGTGGCACTGAAAAGGAAGTATTGGCTGTTGGCTGCAATTGTGGCAATCAGATTTATGAACCCACAAGCGAAGTGTTGCCAAACGACATACACACACACACACACACGCATTTATATTTCGCCAGCAGCGCATGTTGCATGCAACACAACACTGTTGTTGCAAAATTGTAGTTAGAATGCTGTTGCTGCCGCTATCAATTGTTGCACATCTCTGTGTGGCAGCGATGACATCGTTAATACAATCGATTAGACAGCAGCAACGCGGTACTCCCACTCTACGCCCCTCCTCACCCCGCCGCGCGCCACGAACCATGGCAACACTTTCCGGCCGACTAACTGCCTTGCCGCTTGCTTATGCTGCATAGCGCTACTAAACGCTGCCGCCACAATGATTGCTCAATCGGCGTTGCCAAACAAGCATCGATTCATTTTTACTGTTATTGTTACATTTATTTGCGTGTCGATTCGATTTTATTGCCACAAAATAAACGTTTTTTACTGCTCTAAAAGGCATTTTCGCTAATTTGGCCCACAAAGCCACCGACGCCAACGCTGTCACCCCGTCACCCCGTCGCCGACACCACGGCCATCAGTCAGTCAGTCAGCCGGTAAGCTGGTAGTAATGACGTTCGATCGCCGTCAATTTATAAGTAGATCAGTCGGTCGTTGGGTATAAATCTATTCATTGTTACCGCTAATTGTGCAACATGTTGCACGCAAATCGTAAATTTTCCAACAATAAACTTAAATTTTGGTAATATGTAGGTTGGGGGTACACTGATCTTCAAGATAAGGTGGTTTGTGTCCCAAGTGACAAGGTTTTTGTTGTTGTGCTTATTCAAAATAAATGTTAATAGGTATAATAGATCTTAAGTATAAATTTTTCAAAAAAACATGTGATTAATTGACTCGCTCTCTCTTCCATAATTGCAAGCTCCATTAATTGGAGGTCTTTTAAATGTAAAGCAACTTAAAATTTAAAATAAAATAGCTTTACTATGTAACTAAAGTTGTTTTGAGCTTTTTTAGAGCTTTTATGCGCGCTATAGTAACAATGCTCAGTTGGCAATGAAATTGACCTAGAAAATCATTTTAAAATAAAAAAGTTGTAGAATGTAAGTAAAGTTGTATTGAGCTTTTTCAGAGCTTTCGCTAATTTACTAAAGACTAGTTGGCAATGAAATTGACTATAAAATGAAAAAAAAAGCTTTAGAATCTAACAAAATTTATTTTAAGCTTTTTCCGAGCTTGCATGGGCGCTAAATGAATAAAGCTCAGTTGGCAA
This sequence comes from Bactrocera tryoni, assembly GCF_016617805.1. Taxonomy (NCBI): domain Eukaryota; kingdom Metazoa; phylum Arthropoda; class Insecta; order Diptera; family Tephritidae; genus Bactrocera; species Bactrocera tryoni. The sequence goes on along the minus strand of NC_052501.1, from coordinate 14,964,990 downwards.
TGAAATTGATTTAGAACATCATTTTTCTTATCACTCAGATAGTCTAAAAAAAACTACAATGTAGACTTCATCGAAGAATGTCAGCCAGTTAGGTTGTGGAAAGAGACTAAAAAAGCTATTGTGAGCTTAAAGTTGTTATAAAAAGTAATTTTAGACCATTTTTGAAGATTCTATTTACTTTTATTCAAAAGTAACTTTGCAAATAATAATGCAATTTCGAACTTTTATCTTCTAGACAAGGATGTTCCCTGATTAAATCTAAATGTCTTAATGAAGTTAACCTCCGGTTATACGTTTCGTTAACAAATGTTAACAACTCCTCCCACATGTTTTGGAATATATTTAAAAAAAGGGACTTTAGATCCTTAGAATTTTTCTCTATAGATGCCATTATGGTTCAGCCTCTTGCTTAAAGGGGAGCTTAAATTGAAGATATTTTTAATGAAATAAACTCAAATTCAAATGTTTCTACTCCTTGAGTATTCAGCTAACTTCTTATGAACAATTATCAGCACTTCACTGTTACAAGTATTCTGATATTTCATTGAATCCACATCATAGTCCAACCCCTACTATTTTAAGCTTAAGTTGGTAGTTCTGAGAGTTTTTTTAATTTTGCGTCAACTCGACATCAACATCAAGCGCTTTCTAAATTTCCTTCGATCGATCTTGGGCCAAAAGGATGTTGTGACAACGCATGAGCCAATGGTAACCCAGTACTGTCGTAGTCAAGGTATCCAGTAGTAGAACGTACGAGAAGAGGGTAGCACCGACCAATTCCCATTCCACCACTGATAGGTTAAGTATCTATTCTTGCCAGCACATCAGCTTTACAAAAACGTGTGTTTCCACTGTGGCCTGGCACCAAGTAGTCTTATCAAAGAGTGACTCGAGTTGACAACGAGGCTAGGCACTCATATAATATTCTTAGAGACTCATATACACGAAGGCCTTAAAATTTCTATAATTTTATTTTTTGGTAAACTAGTATGAAAAATCTTTATATTTATTACCTTACAACTTTTATTTTAATATTTTATACAAAATATTTAAATTCAATTATGTACAATAGATTTATTCAAGCGTTATCTAAATTATTCAATATACAGCATGTAAATATTACAAGTCCGATTGTGTTCATACACCTACTTAGCCTTTTAATTGCTCACTTGCTTGATCACCTAGCTACCACACAATGATCAGCATTTTGAGGTGCCTGAATGTATGCTACGAAATTTATTTTTATTATATGTTGCTGGCAATTTAATTTTAGCAATAACTCGCTGCAGCCTTTTAGGCGTTTCAATTGTTGAATGATCTCAATTTGGCCAACCAATGATCGCAAGAGAAAAACAATAGAAAATAAACACAAATAATACCAAACAAAATTGAATATTTTTAGTTTAAATTTTCCCAATTTTTTCTTAATGTAAACAAAAAGGTTATATATTATAATTCATCATGCAGCAGATATCAATTTTCAACTAGAATTTTGCAAACTGTAATATTTTTCTTATTATTTACTTTGTTCAATGTTTGCCCTTTTATTTATGAATTATTTTCTCTTTATTTTTCAGGTGAGTGCGACTTAAAAATTTCTTGAATTTTTCTAACTTGAAAAATTATTGTTGGCGAGGTGAGTGTGAATAATGTTTAACGGGTTTTTCAATAAGAGCGCCAAAAAAATTGTTTATGTAAATAAAGCAAACACGATTTGGAATATCAGTATTTATTCCTATAAAAGCACATTCGATTTCATTATGTATGGAAATCGATTTATTTAGCACGCTTGCAGAAGTCCAGACGCTGAACCCAATTTTCGGTGGTTTTCAACCTTAAATGGGCCGATACTGCTGCAATTTCAGGTGCGATATTCGTACCAAGTTCATCAATCGTCGTTGGCTTGTTGGCATAGACCATAGAATTGACGTAGGCCCACAGGAAATAGTCTAACGCAAATCGCATGATCGAGGCGGCCAACTGACTGCGCCGTTTCGCGAGAAATTGATTGTTACGTTCGCTGTGTGACTTGTAGCGCCGTCCTGTTGGAATCACATATTGTCCAAGTCCATGTCATCCAATTCGGGTCAAAAATATTCGTTTACCATTGAGCGGTAGCGATTCCCATTCGCACCAAACCGTAATATTTTCGGGATAGAATGCTGACCTATGGAATACGTGTAGATTGCTGCCTGACCACTAACGCATGTTTTGCTTATTGACGAAGCCATTTATACAAAAATGAGCCTCATCGCTGAAGATGATTTTTCGATGTAATTTTGAAGTTGTTGCTCAGCGCAATTCACGCACATACGAGGATTCTTGGTCAAGTTGCTTCAGTTCTTGCGTCAATTTGATCTTTTGAAGGATGTAGGCCAAGATCTTTTTGCAAAATTCGCCACAACGACGTCACAGAGATACCAAACGCTTGAGAACGATGTGTGAGAGACTGATTTGGGTCTTCCTCAATTGATGCGCTAGCGGAAGCAATATTCTCGACACTATGGCCACTTTTTTGTCTCACTGGCACGGTAACATTTTGTACTGTGCCTGTGAATTAAAGTGAATAGACGCTCAATTGTTAATCTGACAGAACGATTATGACGACCATAAATTGTACGTAGCGCTCGTAAAGTTGAGGCCACTGACTCAGTATTTCGGTAGTAAATTTTAATAATTTCGACTCGTTGTTGGATCGTGTATCTTTCCATGATGAAATGGCAAGCCTTACTAAAGAGAAATGTCAAAAGAGCGCGAAAAATAAGGCGTCGCTTGCTGTGTCTATCGGTCTACTTTTGTAGCGTTCCTATTGAAAAACCCATTAGGAGCTCTTAATTGTAACCGATAAGTCCTATTTCTTACAATATATGTGCATATATATTTGTTTGTTATTTTAAAATAGAAGAATTTAAATCTCGTTTCCAACTACTGGAAAAAGTATTAAAATATTGAATGGTATAAGTCTCTTACAATTTTAAAAAATATTAGGGGCTTGATTATTTTAAGCAATTTTTTTCTTCTCAATGAAAAAAAAATTGCCTATCACAACACCAAATCGCTTAAATAATAATACAAATATGATAGAGTTAATTATATAACAATAGCAATTGCTTTGCCGCCGCCAAGCAACTGTTTTAATTAATTTATTTACAAATTATTACGAGTTAGCTTCATTTGCAACCCCGCGGGGTACAATTGCACCGTTTTCTTATTGTTTTTTTTTTTTTGTTTTTATTAAGCAACTTTTTCACCGAATTTTCCTGCCAGCTGGCAGCGGCTATGCGGCAACGCTTAAAATATGCGAAAATGTTGCACAAACACAAGCGCAACTCCGATGCCCTTCTCGCCCAGAAGCACTATAAGACAATAACATTTGTTGCTGCTCACAGCCATGTTGCCACAGCTAAGTGACGCACCGCAGGAGGCATTACATTGTTGCAGCAGTTGCTGTCTGCGTTGCTGCAAGTAGCCACTTTTCCTGCGGCGTTTTGAAACATCGCAAATGAAATAATTTTTCCGTCGTCTGCGCAACAATCGGCCAAGTGGCCAAATAAATGGTGGCAACGCGCACAAAGTACACCGGCCACTTGAGCGAAGCGCGGTCAGCGGCGCAAAATGTGGCTGGAAAATTGCACGATCACGTTGTTGCTGCTGTTGTGGACGCTGTCCAATGCGGTAATTATGTTGCAATGCGTTAAGCATGTAAATGTGGCATGCTCATACATATTTATCGCGGGTCCGCGTAATCAAAGTGACTTTTATAATTTTAATTTTGCCACTTGCAACCGGAAAGTAATTGAATGCGCGCAATTTGTGGCGGTTATTGTGAGCTTTGAGCAGACGACATTGTGGATAATTACAAAAATAAGTCACATGAATTAAGTTTCGGTGGCGTTAATTTTACTTACGACCTATTTACTCGTGTATTGCAGCGAAATGACAATGAAATTTGAGTGTGGAGTTTTAAAACTGTTAATTTAATGTTAGATAGTCGAAGCCGATTTAGGTTATACTAACTGGCCCTCACACCATACATAGACCTACTGGTCCTTAGTAAAGCGATATGGTTAAATTTGAGCTGAGGTAGTCGTTATACAGGACGTCAATGCGTTTTGCTAACCTTAAATGCGACTTGATATCCACGTTTGATAGATCATCTAGTCCCTTGAATTCTAGATAATGTTCTAACGAATCTTTCATGCCTATTTCTCTGCAATTTTTGGATTTATCGTTTTTACTTAGTTACATTTGGCTCTCATATGATGCGAGAAAGTTGCGACCTATCATTAGAAAAACTACCAACTTGCAGTCTTTTCGTGACCATGTGGGTTAAGAGCATCCAAATTTTTCTTCGTTGCTGTTACATACGATCTTGTATGGTCCTTATTCCACTTCTCTCTGATATGTCTGCCAGCCCTTTCGAACATTTCTTTATATATCGTTTTAGTGCCTTCCGTATTTCCAGCATTGGTTCCTTACCCAGAGGGAAAAGCATTTTGGTAAATTCATCAGCTTTTTTGTTTCTCGGAATTTTCTTGTACCCTGAAACTTGGCATATATGCAGCAGCTACAACTGCTACCTACCTGCTTCTAAGAACATTCTCTGACGCAATGCGAAGTGAGATCACTTGCCCTAGTTGTCACCTAGCTTTTGACACAAATATTTGTCCCATTACATTGTTAGCTATCGCAACCGCTTTCCTGACCGCAAAAACTTCCTACTGGAAGCTACTGCAGTAATCCGGAAGCTTGAAGGGTCACCTTTGATCCAGCATCGAACAATAGATTTCGGCTCCGACTCCATTAGCCATTTTCGATCCGTCTGTATAGATCTTGTATGTAAGTACCGCTGGCGAGTCGGCTTCTGCGCTGTCCACTCTCTTTCAGTCTGGCTTGAAACCTTATCTCTCAAATAAAGCGTGAGTGTTTGTGGTCTATTTTATCCACCAAACTCCTGCTTATTAAGCTATAACCTTAGGCCCGTGTGGAGAATTCACCTAACGCCACTAATCTTTCAGCTAGTTTTTATGCAGAGCTTTCCGCTTCAATGTTGATTGGTGGTAGGTTGAGTAACCTTTCTTGTGCAGCACTTGGAGTGGTTCTTTGCGGTTATGGAGATCCGTATACAGCGGCCCATCACACTAAAGCACAGTGAAGCAAGACTGGCTTGACCAACTCTATGTGACATCTATGCATGAAGCCATGCAATAGGCCTCATGTACTAGATCCAGGGATTTTGACAATTTTAATATTAATTCATATTTCAATCTTACGCATTTTCTCTAAAATATATTTTTGATATTTTTTTTGGATTCAAGCGATCGAAGACGGCACTAAAAAAAAGGGTATTCCACCGTTGCTGTGATCCCGGCCTTAGCCTCTTCTAGAAGATTTTCTCCATACAGCCACCTACGCATAAAAAAATACAAAAAATAACAGAACTTTTGGTCGTTTTTGACCTGCCATAAGCCGATTCTTGAACAGTTCAAAAAAACAAAACTTCTAGTAGTAGCAAAATGAAAAAAGGTGGCAACTCTTTTCACAAAATATTTTATCTACATGACTTTTTAGAACTCTTCAGCTAGTTATTGGATTAACTTTCAAAATATTTTTTTAAAGGTGGCAACACCCCTGAAATTTTTTTAATGTAAACCTTTTTAAGCTTCTCTCATACGAGTATTGACTTCTTGTTTAGACAAAAGTCGATTCTTGAACAATTCAAAAACATAACATTTCTAGTAGTAGCAAAATTAAATATGTGGCAACTCTTTTCAATCTTTTTAACCACTTCAGTTTATTACTCATACGAATATTTTATTTAGTTTTAGCTTATCACTTCTTCTCGTAAAAAATGTCAAACAGGTGGCAACCTATTAATCTATTTTTTCTTCTTATTTTGAGTGCAACAATAACAAAATATTATTTAGCACAGTATGTTGGATTCACTTAAAAAACAATATTTTAGAAAACTAGTATATTCCTAACTGCCTAAAACAGAATAGTGTTGCCAACTATTATGAAATTAAATAATGTTGCAGCGAATATTTTATATGATCGAAAAACCACAAATAAAATGACGACGAAACTAGAATGTAATCCTTGTCACCATTCATTAATATAATAACTCTTCCATAAGTATGCTCATAGGTAGTACATTTACACATGTGTATGTATGTATAAATATACATACATATATACTATAAATACATATCTATAGATCCATCGTACACTTGCCCATGAGCTCTTTTTCCCATGCCAAATAAATATGCAGCATTTATATATTCAGAAGCAAATCGAAATCAAACAAAAAGTGAAGCAGAAGAAGAACTAAAAGGAAAACAAAACAAATTGGCTGTCATTAGTGCCACATATCAACGATTTTATGAGCAATGCGAAATCTAAGCAAATTCAATCAATGTCACATAACACACACAGGCGGCAGGACAGTCGCACAGTGGTGGTCCGCATTAGTAGCAACACCAACAACAACATTAACAACCGCCATACACACACATGTGTATGTACATATGTATGTGGCTCAGCCACTGCGGCGCTAATCAGTATGTTGCTCATCAGCATGTTGCAACATTTCGAACGAATGCGACAACATTACTGTGGTATTAGCAATTTGTTATGAAATTTATTGCACGACAGCGTGGCGAAATGTGTTGATATGCTACATGCAACACATGCTGCAACATGCCACATGATGGCAGATGCCACACAAGTTAGTGTGGCAAGCAAAACAAAAATCGTAGAGGAGCGACATTGTGGCTTTGCCGGGACAGTCGGCGCGCCAAATCTAGGCACGCAATGCGTGAGCAACAACAACAACAAAGCGTTGAAAAATTAGACGCAAATTGCAACAACATTTCGCTTGATTTCTTTTTCGGCTGCCCGGGCGACGTGTGTCGAACAATGCAAATGATTTCCGCATTGATTGGCAACTGTTGTTGTTGTTGCTTTTACAGGTAGGCTGCAAGCGCATGCGCGACGATCATCAGCTTTTGTTCGCATTCAAAATTCGTGTTAGGACTTCCGTAGTAGTGGGAAAATTGTGCGAGTACAACAACAACAGCAATACAAAACCAAAACTGCCAGTGTTAACGACTTTGATAAATGCTTACGCTGCGTTTATGCAATTTGTTAGCTTTTACTACGAAAATAGTGTTGAAAGCTCTCTAATTGGCGTAAATTCTTCTGATTGTGGCAATTGTGCGCTGAAACGTATTGGGTGTCCAATGCCTAAAAGCAGCTGATTTGAAGGTTTCGAAAACATTTTTTTCGGATTTAAATATTTGTATATTTCTACTTTCGCATTCAGAGCCTATGGTCTTGTAGTTAATCAGTAATCATCTCAATAAGTTTGTTGTTATCGATTAGGCTATAACGAGTATATTTGGTAAAGCTTTTAAAAGCTCCGATACTGATAGCTTTTGATGATATTCCTAAATAAATGAAAGCTCATTAAGAAATCTGTAAATTTTTCATTACATCATTACACGGATAGAGCAGACCTCTGCCGAACAGAGCTTTAACATATTATATAGAATCCATAGAACTCTTATAACCGTTACCTCACCTCAAACATTATATTCTATTTACTAAAACTCAAAATTTTTCTCGAAAGTTCGTAATTAATTAAAACTCAGAAAGCTTTATAACTTTATAGATTCATTAAGATTATTGGATGAAGAAAGCTACACAATTTTATAGGTTCATTTGGATTATCGATTGAAAATTGTCATTCAATTAACTGTGTTTTCAAAGTCTGTCAATAATTCCTCAAAGATCGTTAAGCTTTGCAAAAGCTCTGAGTGCTTTACACTTTATAGATTTAGTTAGATTCATCAGATGAATTTGTCACCAAATTGATTAAATTTTGAAATTTTAACAGAACTTACTTGAAGTTTGTAAAGCGCTGTTAAAGCTCAGAGAGCTATACAACCTAAGAAGTTTATTTAGATCCTCAAATAAAAATTTACAACAAATCTAAATTTTAATTTTTATGGTGATTCCTAAAATTTTACAAAGCTTGGTTAAAGCTCAGAAAGCTCGGCAACTTTATGGTTTTATTTAGATTCTCCGATAAAAATTGTCATCAAATTTAAAAATCGTCAAGCTTGGTTAAAGCTCTGCATATTTATAGGTTTATCTAGATTCTCGGATATTTTAACTGAGTTTCCATAAAGTTCGTAAAACTCGGTTAAAGTTCAGGGAGCTATACAACTTAATAGGCTTATTGAGATTCTAGGACAAAAATTTACATCAAATCTAAAATTTAAATTTCATAAAGCTCGGCTAAAGCTCAGAAAGCTCGACAACTTTGTGGTTTTATTGAGATCCTCCGATAAAAATTGTCATCAAATTTAAAATGCATAAATCTTGGTTCGTTATTCGGATTTTCGGATAAAAAATGTGAAAGTTTAAAGCTTAGCGAAAGCTCAAAAAGATTCAGCATTTTGTAAGCTTATTAAGATAGGCTTATTTAGAAGAGAAGTAGTCATTAAGTATATATCAAACTTTATCAGTGATTCCTTTGAGTCCATAAAGCTTGGTTAAAGCTCATAAAGCTCTTCAATTAAAGCTTGAAAGCAATGAAGTTACAATTTTGATCGTTAGAAGTTTCTAAACTCCATTCATTGACTAAAATTTTGACTAGAAACCGGTGCAAACAAACTTGAAGCTTAATAGCGCCATAAAAGCTCCACAATTAAAACGCTATTTTACTTTCTTTGACAATGAATTTATGCAAATTGTTATGTGCTGCGTTTTTATTGTGTAAAAAGTACATCCATTGAACTTTACTGCAGGTGCCAACAACGGCCATTATGTTTAGTTTAAATATTCTGCAAACATTTTTGTTGAAAATATTTGTGCACTACCAACTTTTATTGCCTGTTTCGGCAGTTATTTTCGTTCGTTTTGCATTTTCCTCCAATCGTGTGTTTAACATGCCGCATAAGAAATATTGTCACTTTTACTTTAACAACGCAATGTTTTATTCAGTAACAACCCACAAATAATGCGTGTAAAATTTTAAAACATTTGCTCGCGTTGCCAACTGCGCGCGTCGCACGAAAATGCCGCTAAGCGCCTACACTCCGAAAATTTGGTATCGGCGCGCGGTCAGTGCGCTCCAAATGCGGTTAAGAGAGTTGTTGTATGCCACAGCGGTGCGCTCAATTAAACGTTCGTGTGGTGGCAAAGATATTCTCTGCTAGCAATGTGAGTAGGGAATTGTTTGTACTGCGTAGGCCGCTCTTCGGCTACCTAGCGCTGGCCACTGCTAAGCATTGCACGTGAGTTGCGTTGCCGGTTTAGTGGTCTTCTGTTTTTTATCAGCGCTCGTGCGGCCGCTCTTTGCAATCTAGCGCGCTTGGCCACTACTGCGGCACGAGTAATACTAGCGCTAGCTCCTCTAGTTAGTAAGCATGCTTTACGCTTCTTTTTCTGCACTTGCTTGCCATTAAAAATGCTCCAACTCTACCTGCGCGACTCCGAAACGCGCTCGCTCTCTCTCTCTCTGCTTACCTTTCGGAGTTCGCTTTAGTGGTGTACACTCTACCACAGCGAAATTGCCTCTCGGTAGTGAATTTTTTCTGCCACTTGGCTTTATGTTAGCCATTTGTTTTGCTGACTCTGCTCGCTGGCATTTCAAACGAGCGACGACTGTTGACGCGTTTGCACGAGTGAATCGGCGCGTACGCGTTTTCTAATCAAAAACAAATTTCAGTTTTCGAGTTCGAGTCGAGTTTATCGAGCGGATTACAAATACAAAGCAATAAATTGTTTGGCTAATAAAATAAGAAATCTAAGAAAAAAAGAGTTAAAACGAATATCGGTGTATAAATAAATACTAGCACCCGCATGTGCTGTGTTGTTGCTGTTTATGATATTGGTGTGCAGATTTAAGCCCGAAGTGTTAGTATACGCTCTATTCTTTATAATTTTGCAGTGACTGTTAAGCGAGACAGTGGGGAAATTATTGAAGAAGTGCTAATTGCGAGCGCTGGTGAAATCTGTGAAGAATTTTATGAAAATAATAAAATATGGAAAAAGAAACTTGTGTTGTTTTTAACTTAAAGTTTATAATAATATTATTAATAAAATTGTTTACAAAAAGTGTTGTGCTCAAGGAAAATAACTATAAAATTTGCTATAGGAAAATGCATTTTCTTGCAAAGAAGTTGTGGTGACAATACGAAAATTAATGCAAGAAGTATTGAATATCTGTTTGCCATTGTCATAATATTGTCCGCTAGAAATCAATATTGATAGAATATCAAGTAAAAAATTACAAAAATGTGAAACAATGAATGGCCCAAATGTATGGAGAAGGGAACCAAATAACTTTTCTTAAAACAAAAAATAATTATTATTCAAAAAAAAAAGTATAATAAAAAAAAGAAAAAATTTAAAATAACTATTATTCAAAAAATTCAAAAAAAATCAAAAAAAAAAACAAAAAAAAATATTTGAAATTTTTTTTGATTTCGAAACTTGTTTTGTACACAAAATTTAAGTTTTTTAAGCCAGGGAACTACGGCTGGGTTTTCAAATCACACCCGATATTATGCTCTCACAATCTAGCAGTGATTTTATTGAAATTTGCTTGAATGAAATATCACAATTTCTGTGAAAAAGTTAATTTTTTGTCCTACCACCTACATATATCAGTATACGGATATCAGTGTGCCGACGTTCTAAGCTGTCCAATTGAGATCTCTCTTAGGATCGGCCTCTTAACCTAACCTAAATGGTATCTTGCCAGTTTTCCCTTTGGCGAAGTAGCAGATATAACTAAAACTGTTATCAGCCGCCTTTACAAATTTAGGATGGGCTCAAGGCATTTTGATTTTGATAGATTCAAATCGATTTGTGAACATCTTAAGATCAATTTGTGAGATCTCTCTTAAGATCGACCTCTTAACCGAACTTCACTGGTATGGAGAAAGGTGGAAACATCTACCGTTAAATACCCAAATTTCACTTTGTAGTACAAAACTCCACTAATTAGCTTAGTGAATAAGAAATCAAAATCATTCCAAAATGTTTTTGAATAATCAAAAATTTCAAATATGTAATTTTCACAGAAAAAAAATTGGAATCACTAAAAATCAAGGCACAGTTAGTTGTACCTTAACATTTTTCCTCAAAATCCATTTTTTTTTTAAATATAGATTTTTAGAGTTCAAGTCAGAATCGTTTCGAAAGTTTTCTTAATATTCCAAAAATTGTAAATACATATATAAATTTCATAGAAAAAAATTAGCATAGTGCTTGAATCACTCAAATTCAAATAACAGTTAGTTGTACCTTATCATTTTTCCTCAAAATCCATTTTTTAAATAATAGAAACTTATTTGAATTTTTATTTTTAATTATTGAAATACTACAATTCTTTTTATAAGTTTTGAACTTATTTCGTGAAATTTTACTGTTTTAAAATAGTTGGGTCTCGTTTTTTCCGCCCCAAATACATTTCAATTACACTGTGAATACTTTACTTTAGCTATTTTCAGCACTTCCTTGCATATTATTTTTTTCTGAATTCAAACATTTTTACTTTGCTGGCTCAAAATCGTTTAGCAAACATTTTTTTAAGTTACTTTTCTTGCACCGTAAAAGTACCTAATATGTTATTTTATTTTAAAAATTTGTAATATGCATTTTCCGTTACTTAAAGAACGTTGAAAACTGCACTTATTACCATCTTTCTTTATTTCCACTCATAAACTTTTGGCAATACACTTTTATGAACATTCAACTCATTATAGCATAATTCAGCACATTGTGAATACCCCTAATGTTTATTTTTTATATTTTTTAATATTTTTTTTAACTATTCTACTCTCCATAAAATTCAAAAATTTACTTTTGACAAAAAATTTTCAATATTTTTTCATTCTAAGCATAACAGCACTAATTCTCAAAAATATATTTTATACAAAAAAAAACATTTTTTACGCCATTTTACCGTCTCTTCGCGACTTCCGAGTATTTGAAATTTTGCACGCCAGTGTTTTGCAATAATTTACGCTTTCTGGTGCATTTTTGTGTGCAAAAAGCTTTTTATTTACTCTTTTTTTGTTGAAGACTCCCCTTTGTGACCGTGTCAATTGCATGTTTGTGTTATTGTTATTGTTCAACCAGCAAAGTCAGGGCGCATTTTAGTAACCACACAACCAGAAAAGCAACAAAAAGCAGCAAACTGCAATTATATACATATATGTATGTGTTTATACACATACATACGTACATATGTAAATAATTTTGTGAAAAAGTGTTAACAAAAAATCGTAAAAAACCAGCCAACAACAAACAAAAGTCAACTTTCCCCTTTTTATGCGCTTGCAGTGTCGTCGCTGTCGTTGTTGCCGTACGTTCGTTCGTCTGTCGTGGCTTAACGGCGTACATTCGGCATGGCGTGTTAACTTGTCTTTTACGATTGGTTATTGTATGTATGTATGTATGTTCGTTTGTTGGCAAATGCGTTAACGGCGAGAATTCAAGTAAATGCAAACTTAAACAAAAATAAATAAAAACAAAAACAACGACAACAACTAAAAAGAAAAACACACGATTTCGTGCAAAATGTCTGTTAAAATGCTAATAAAATAACAAATACAATTATCAACTTGCTTAGTTACATACCTTGCGTGTGTTGTTGTAGCTACTTATTGGTGCTGGTGGTGACATTTTTGGCATGCCTGGAAGGAAAGAGAGGAAAATTAAAAAAAAACTGAAAATACTTGTTTATATAATATGTATGTACATATGTATGTATGTGTGTGTATATGGTGGATAATTAGGATTTTTGAGAACACGATTTGGTGTAAAAAAGATTTTGGTGTTCAGAATTCTAAAAATTTCAAAATGAAATATAAAAATTTTAAATGCACAAAATATTAAAAATACAAACAAATATTACAATACAAAAAAATATTTAAAATTAATGAAAAAAATGTAACATTCAACTCAAACATAATTCAACATATTAAACCAAAATTAAACAAAAACATTAAAATAAATATTATATGAAAAGAAAATAATTTTATTTAAATTTACATACATACATATATAACAATAAGTAGAAAACACAAATATTTAATTTCTAAATCTTAAACATTTTTTCTCTTCAAAATCGTATAAATATAATTAAAATTTGTAAATCAACATACAAAAAAATAATCCTTCCAAGCAAGAATTACATAAAATATATTTCAATAAAAAGGAAAAGCAAAAAAAAAATTATTTCAGCAACAACTTTAAACTCAAATTTTGAATTCGTTATTTATTTATTTTTTCAATTAAAAAAATATTTTTTGATAAAAGAAACATTAAAACTTATTTAACTAGCAATATAATATCTGTTCCTAATATAAAAAAAATATTCTTAATAAAAAAAATTAAACAAAATTTGCTTTTATAAAAAAAACACAAACAACAATTATTTCATCAACTACGATAAAAAATACAGAAGTTCAATGAAATAATTTTTTTTTTAACAAGTATTTTATGATCAGAAATAAGCAATAATACTTATTTAACAAACAATTTTTACAAAAGAAGTTAAACAGAAACGGGTTTTTATTAAAAAAAGTTAAAAACAATTTTTCAGAAAAAACTCTTGAAAAAACAGTTTTTATTAAAATAAAAACGATAAAGTCTTTCTAAAAAAATTTTCAAAAAGAAATCCATAACTACAACAAAAACAATCTTTTCTAGTTTCCATTTTCTAGGAAAAAAATTCTATTTCCTAGTAATAATTTTTTTATTAAAAAAAACAAATATTATTTCACTTAAAACTCGCCCCCAAAATTTAAAATATTAAAAAAAAAAATTATTGTCCAAGATAAAAAAATATTTTTTCGATAAAAAAACATTAAAAGTTATTTCACTAAAAAAATTTACAAAAATAAATCCATAACTTCAATAAAAACGTTTTTTTCTAATTTCAATATTTTAGTAGAAAAAAAATATTTTTTCTAGTAGTTAAAAAAAATATTATTTCACCTAAAACTCTCACAAAATATACAAATTTCCAAAAAAAAAACAAATTATTGTTCAAGATAAAAAACTATTTTTTATCAAAAAAAAAACAATAATAATTATTACACTAGAAATTTTTACAAAAACAGCCATATGTCCAACAAAAACAATTTTTTTTTAAGAAACTCTTACTGCAAAATAGAAATAAGTTCCACAGATACATTTTGTTCCAAGTTGCAAACATATTTTTCAATAAAACAAAAACAACAAACATTTTTTTACCAACATTTTGTACACAACAATATTTTCCTCTTATTATTTTTATATTAGATCAAAACTTTTACATAACACATAAACATAAAAAAAATTAAAAACAAAATCATTTTATTTATTTAATAAAAGTTCTTCTGACACAAAATAATTAATATTAGTTAAATAAAATAAGTTCTACAAAAAAATAAATCGCTTAAAAAATACTTAAAATTCTTAGCAAAAAGTTTAAATGATAAATACACAAAAATAATTTAAACTAGTGCAAACAAAAATATTTTTTGTTCTTTCAATAATTTTAAGGAAAACAATTTTTTCACCACAAAAGTGATTAAAAACAAGAACTTCAAATATTATAAAAAAAATAAAAAACAAGCAAAAAAAATAAAAAGTTTAAGATTAAAAGAAAAAAGTTAACTACTTCAACAGCAGTTACAAATACATAAACAAGTTTATAATGAAATGTAAAATAATGCGCATTTTTCAAATTGCCGCGACTGCCTGCCACTTTGCTGCGGTCAAGCGAACAGCTGAGCAGCAACAAAATGCATTGACAAAGATAAAGCAAAGTCAATAAATTAGAAAAAATACAAAAAAGAATAAATAAACAGAAAAACCCTGCTCCAACCAGACTTGTTGAGTCAATGCATTTTTTATTATTTTAATTTTTAAGTGGCTTTTATTGCACTTTGCGCAGCGTTGCATTTGCATTGTGCCACTTTTATTGCTGTCACTGTATTTATGCATTAAACCTCGCTGGCTTGAACCGTTGCTTGCGACAATTTGACACGAGTCTTTTGCTTCATTCATAAAATTTCGCAAAATTTGCATTTTTTACACAACATTGTGGCAGCGCTACTTTTTTACATAACTAACTGCATTTTTTTTGTTGCATTTTTTTATATTTTTTTAAACTTGTTCATGTATTGGAATCAATCAATTTTGTACCTTTTTTGCTGCAATTTCATTTAATAATTTTTTCCTGAAATTCTAAAACAGCGAAATCTGCAAAATAAATCATAAATAATCAGTAAAGCAAAAACAACAAAGTAAAAAGTGCATTCGGCAATGATAAACGGCCATTTTAGGTTCAACAAAGCGCATTTTGCATAAAAAAAGTGTTTCAAAGCTAAATCAGCATTTGCAGTGAAATTGTGGAAAAATATTTGGTAAAAAGCAGCAAACTTAGTAAGCCAAAGAATTTTTCAACTTTGCACTTTCGGTTACTCAACCGAACAGCAAAACCAACAAAGAAGGAAAATTTAAAATTCAACGAAACTGGATTCCGCCATCGTGGATACTATCAGCCATTTGAAAATGGTCTTCGGTGGCCGTTTTCGCATCAGAAGGTGGGTAGTTGCTTTATCTACTATAAAAAAATATTAACCATATTTAAAATTTATATATAATATTTTTTTATCAAAATATATTTCTATTAAGTATTACAATAATTTATTTCACAAAGATTGCCATAATTTCTGAAAACCAATAATTCTTTTGAGAGAAGTGAAAAATGAGGCAACGATGCGCTTATTTGCCCTATTTTCACTAAGCACATAGCAACTTCCATGGCTAGAAGCTACTTAGGGAGCTGATTAAAAGCTCATTCAAGAGAAATGTAAACTTCCGGTTTTCTTCTTGCTGTTTGGTTACTCTCTAAGACTAAATACATAAATAAATCAATTAGAATGGATGTAATTATGGCAAGATCTTCGCTTAATTGGATTAAAAATAATAATAATTAAGTATTAAAGCAAATCTCTGATGAAAAAATTAAAAAAAAAATTAATCAAAAATTAATTTTCATTAATTATACAAAAATTAATCAAATAAAGTTGAAAAAATTAAAAGAAAATGTTATTAAAAAAATTATACAAAATTAAGAAAATAATTAACTTTAATTAACTATACAAAAATTCAGGAAAAAATTATTTTTTATTAATTATAAAAAAATTAAGAAAATAATTAATTTTAATTAATTAAATTTAAATAATTATCCAAAAATTAAAAAAATAATTTGATATTCATACATATATAATTCATCAGATTGAGAAGAGAATTCTTCTTATGTTTCAACGACGAAGAAGACCAACATCGCTATAAATCTGTAGGAACATTTTTTAGCCCCACGAAAGTCGCATGTAACTCGAAAAATATTTTTTTTTTTATACTTCCGCTTAAGTATACTTATGCGCTTCTAATAAACCACTGCTGCTATAGTTTTTATAAAACAGCTGTATGAGAGACATTGAGTGCATTTCCGTTTTATTTACTTTCAAATTTTTGTAACATCACATAAGTTTGTAGAAAAATATTTGACGAAAGTTTTAAAAATAGCTCGATCAACAAACTCAGTGCGGTTGCAGCGGTGATGTGATAAAACTGTCAAACTTCATATATGTAAATGTTTGCGTATTAATTATATTCTTACATAAAAATTGTTGTACACGTTTAAAAACAACTGTTTCTGTGCAAAACAGCTGCAAATTTTAATTATAAATAAAAAGTACTTACAGTAAGTAGTGAATGATTAAACAAGCAATTCAACTTGCAGCGCTAATTAACACTACTGGACAAGCTGGTAAATGGTTTTTATTAAGAATATTTTTTATAATTTTTTTTTTTCAATAATTATTTACATTATTAAATGATACTACTACCTCACAGTCACTCACCCTCACTCACTCACTCTATACTCGACAAAATACACAGTTAGCGATCTGAGTCATAAGTGCGCGATCATTACCGTTTATTTACACTGTTAAGCGTAGATAGACTTTCCGGCGAATACGCGCTATGTCATAAATGCAGATAATACTTTTGCTAGTAAACAAAGAATGAATTGTAGTGCAGTAAACCAATAACAAATACACTGCTGGTGTTAGGGTTTCATATAAAAGCACTTTCTCAAGTGTCACATGTCCAAGTAGTGGCAGTCCGATCTGTACGATTTACATATGTAGAGGTCGTAGCGTTGGCTTGAAAAATAATCTTGGAGAAATTATGTAAAGTTGTCATGTCAAATAAAAAGGTTTTCTATACAAGGACTTGAGTTTTATTGTTCAGTTGCTAGAGCAGATAAGTGCTATAGTGATTCGCTATCAGTGATTTCGACAAATGAACAGCTTCTTGAAGAGGAAAGTACGCCTAAAAAGTTTCGAATCGATATTTCAAAAACTGAGAGAATATTGTATTGTTCTTCAAAGATATGATACAAATGTTCTGCGGCAAAATTTTCCATAAACTGTGCTATTCGAAATCTCAAATGAAGTCCACGAGTGAAAATAATGTTTAAAAGTATTATAAATATTTGCTTTAGACCACCTGACTAATCAAACTCAATTTTATTCAAGATCTTGCTAATGATTTCGTTTGCCTGTTGTTGCACTTAAAGTTAAGTAGATACATGTAGTTAAGTGCAGAAGCAATAACTGATAACTTAACGTTATTTTTGGCTTCCTACTCGTACTCATAACTATAAATACCATAGAAACTAAAATATATTTTCTCATATAAAATCTTTTAAAAATCACAAACATTTATTTTTCAAAGATTGCTAGAATTTCTGAAAAACCATAATTCTTTCGAGAGAAGTGAAAAATGAGGCAACGATGCGCTTATTTGCCCTATTTTCAGTAAGCACATAGCACTTCCATGGCTAGAAGCTACTTAGGAGGCTGACCAAAAGCTCATTAAAGAGAAATGTAAGCTTCCGGTTTTTTTTGCTGGTTGGTTACTCTTTGAGACTAAATACATACATACATACAAGTTAGAATGGTTGTAATTATGGGAAGATCTTCTGGAGTTAAAATAATAATAATTAAGAATTTCAGACAAAAAAATCCAAAAAGAATTATTTAAAAAAATTTACAAAAATTGATAAAATAAAGATGAAATAATTAAAAAAAATAAATTAATTTCAAAAACTATTCAAAAATTAGAAACTTATTAATTTAACTTAACTTTATAAAAATTAAGGAAATAATTAATTTTAATTAATTTCACAAAATTTTAAAAATATGTAAGAAAAAAACAAAAAATTTTTATAAAATTATACAAAAATTAAGAAAATAATTATTTTTAATTAATTATACAAAAATTTATTTACACAAATTTAAAAATAATAATAAGTAATCAATTAAAAGAAAATTAATTAATAATTAGAAAAATTAATATCAAAATATATAAATTTATGACACCCAACTCTTTCAAAATCTATAGAAATGTACTTAGCGAAAGTTAACTACAATTTCATTAATGTAAAACTATGTAGTATAACAATAATTTTCCATAAAAGTAATTGTAAAAACAATAAACACAAAAAAACTCAGATGCACAAAAAATAAAAATTTGTAAATATATATACAAAAATTACGAAAATATTAATTTTAATTATTACTTTATATCTTAAATTATTTATTAAAAATTAAAAGTAATTATACAAAACACGTAATTTAATTTTATTACATATCCAAGAATTAAAAAAAAAATCACCAACTAAATAACTATACAAAAATAAATTACTCAATTCAAATAAATAAATTTATGGCATACAATCATCTATAAACCACCTTAGTATTAAAAAATACTAATTAATTATTATAATATTAAGTATGTGAGAAATTAATATTATTATTAATTAAAATTATTATTAATAAAAAATAAAGCAAGAAAAGATCAAATGAAAAAACTTACAGCGTCAAATTAAATAATTATAATTTTAATTAATTAAACAAAATTAGGAAAGTAATTAATTTTCACTAAATATTCAAAAATTAATAAAAAGTGCTTGAATGCAAATAATTAAACAAAAATTAAAAAATTATTTATTAAATAATTATACAAAATATCAAAATAAACACATCTTTGAAATCAAAAGTTTCCAGAAACCACATTAGTGTACCAATGCAATGACAATTACAATTTAATTACAACATTAACGAAATATGCCATAAAACAAGCCTGAATGTAACAAATAAATCAGTCAAATACACACCAAAGCGCATTACAAACAATTAAATGCATACGAGTCATCTACAAACTTCTCTCAGCTCCACTCACTATTTTTCCCTATAAAAAATATGAGAGAATTTCTCATGAACGACAGTATTCTGCCTGGCCTGCGGCCTTGAACATCCCGTGCTGCGCTTCCCTCGTAGCTTGGGCTTATCGCTAATTAATTTTATTGCTATTAAGCATGATAGTAGCATTAACAAGAATTTCCAAAGCCCGCAACCCGAAGCAAAACAACAAAAACAATAAAATGCTCGTATCAATTGTGTATCAACTAGTTTACGCATTGCGCCGCTGGCAACGGAAGTTGCACTTAAAGCACACGAGCGATTTCTAATTCTCACGAGTACAAATGAACAAAAAATTCATTTAGAAAAAACAAATGTACAAATAATTGAATTAATTAGGGGCAAGCGATTCCCAATGGATTAATTTGTACATGACGAAAAATCGAATAGTCAGCAACTTAATTAGCGCAGACCTACACGTGCATAGTATGAGACTATTTTGGAAATTTATTCTACATTGCGATATATTTTGTTGTTTAATTTAATTAAGATGTGTTTTTCACTTGAATAAATTTGTTTAAAAATATCTAAAATTTTTCATCAATTATCAGTGACACCTTTTGACTAATTTCAGTAAATTTATTTGAACAACTTCTTCGATTAATATCAAGAAAAAAATAATATGGCTCGGCTCTGAAATATTATTAACGCATATTACTTTTAAACCACTTGAACTCTTTCTTGCTCAAAATATTTCATTTAACAATATCGAACCTACAATCTGAAATCGGCACAAATCGTGCAGTAACCTTGGCCACCTTTCATATAACGGTATTAGTCTATGTAGCATTTTAGAAATGGAAAAACTATTAATATACTATAATACCATAAAAATAAAACTTCCCATCTCAACGACATTCCGGTATACGTGACCGAAACGTAACCGGCTTTTTAACCGGTCAAGAACTGTCAACTCGGCAATTCATAGAAAAATGTTCCCTAAGCCATACCGTAGGCCGAAAATCAAAATTGGGTTAGGATCGATCCACAACTTATACTAATGATCCTCACATTTAGATGCTATACTTTTTGTCGCAAAATTTGCACACACCTCAAGATACTTCGAGACTTCTAACTTCTGGAAGACTTATATAGTACTTAATATTCGATTTGGAGCAAATTCAGCTCTCTCTTACTTAAGTTGTTGCTTTATGAAACCTCATTTCAGTATATAGTTTTTACCACTTCAGTTTTTCAATCAGTCATAAGCACCCAAGTACTCAATATCTTATCTCAAAACAAATTTATAATACTTTGCTTGAAGAGATTGCAAAAAACGAAGAAATCCCCAGCCCAAGCTAATGAAGAAAAAGTACCGGAATTGGTGCAAAAAAGTGAATAAAAAAATTAATTAATTTACTATGCCGTTAAGTTGTCAAAAAAGTCTACAATGCATACTATTTTGTGTATAAAAATATATGTATACTAGGGTATGACGAAAATATTTAATATTGAAAATAAATTACTAATATTTTAATTCCAATTGTGTTATTACAAAATGCCGTTTAAGCGCTTTTTCATTAATTTTCATGAAAAATAAATTTATACAAATTTATTGTTTAAACAGAACATAAGTCATAAGTATAAGACATTTTGAGGCATTGTTCTCTGAAAAGAAGTAAAAATTGTCTAACACGATTTAAGCTTGGTCTTTTGCCTGAGCAAAAATTATAGGAAAGCGCCTTTTTGAGATCGTTAAATTCCCTGTAAGAAAAAGTTTTAATTTTTAACATAAAATAATTTTTAGAAATGCATTAATCAATAAAAAACATAAAAAATTTAAAATATTAATTTAATTAAAAAAATTAAAAAAATATTAATTTTAAATAAAGAAAAATTTAACTTAAAAAGAAAAAATTTAAAAAAATTCCACATAAATATCTAAAATTAAAAATAATTATATTTTAAATAGTAATAAACCACATAATTTTTTTAAATAATTTTTTATAATTTTTAAATTTTTAAATTAAATTAAAATTTTATTCATCAGCATCTTAATATTAATATTTGCTTACCAAAACTATTTTTCAACGTTTCGTTCGATATTTTCACGGAGTCTAAGAAAAAAAATTAAAAAATTTCCAAAAAACATTAAATTTTTAATTTTGAATTTTTTTCATTTGTAATTACAAAAAAAATAATATTTTAAATTTTTCAATTAATTTAACATACTATTTCATTTAATTAAAAAAAATTTAATTTATTTTTTTTTTTTTAAATTTTTATTTTTGATAAAATTAATTTTTAATTATAATTAAAAAAAAATTAATTTTTCAAAAAAAATTTTATTTTTTAAAAAAATTAATTTTCAAATATTTCATTTAATCAAAAAAAATTAATTTACTTTTTTTATTCTTTAAATTTTTATATTTTTTAATACAATTAATTTTTTAGTTGGAAATGTAAAAAAATTAAATTTTGTAAATATTTCACTTAATTAAAAAAAATGTAATTTACTTTTTTTATTCTTTAAATTTTAAACACAATTAATTTTTGAATTATGATTACAAAAAAAAATTAATTTTTTAAATGCTTTAATTAAATTAAAATTCCTTAGTTTATTTTTTTTAATGTTTCAATTTTTATTAATTTTTTAATTGTTAAATTTGTTTTGTTCCACCCTAATATAGATACTTTAATTTTATTAACGAAACAGTGAACAAAGCAGCGACACAAACAACAAATTAATATGGCAGTAAAATATAGCAACGATTAATCGTCAGCAGTCAACCGTCAACCAACAGAACAAAGATAGCAATTGTAAAACAACACAGTTGCAGTCATACATACATATGTACATACATATAAAAATATATACATATCTGTCTGTATGCATACATATCAAACTAATTTAATTGCTGATTGAGTTATCAACTTCACTTTCAGATTATGTTGTTGTTGTGCAAATTGTTATTGTCACTTCATGTGGGCTTACAATTACATTATTTGTACACACGTAATTACTTTTTAATAAATATTTATTGTTTTAATATTTTTTTTTTTTTTGTAATCAACATAAGAAGATAATTGAGTGTATAAACGTCAATTGCTTTGCAACACATTCTTTTCGCTATTTTGTATCCACTTATTGCATTTATAAGCCACTGCAATTACAGCTCGTTTACGTAAGCCACTCACTTCGCGCAAAGAATGCACGACAGTCGCGTTGCACACAAAAATGACATAACTTCAGTTACAACTTGCTACTGTTGCTAAGCAATTTGCGATTTGCTTTATGTAAACTATTTATACTTGATTGCATTCACATTTGGTATAATTGAATTTGTGTCGCTGTGCGCAAACGCGCCGTTTGTGGCTGACTCAAGGTCGTTTGGCGGGCCAAAAGTGTTGGCATATGCCGCGTTTAATTATATGAATTTAACTTGTATTTGACGTTAATTGACCTTTTGCATACGTTCTAATGTGTGCTTAGACGCAACTTAGCGTCTGTACCGTTAGTTAGCTAAGCGCTAATTAAATGTTCTGATTTGGCAGCGAAAATCGCTGATTGTAGGTAGGAAATGCAAAGTTACTTTCGCTTTTTGGCGCGTTGCAAATCGTTGAAATTTGCGCGGAGAAGGTTCGTTTCATTGCTGATATTATATAAAAGGTGTAAACAAATTATTTCTAAACTAATCTCAATGTGTAACGGTGATTTAAACTTGGCAGCATTTGTGTAGATCCTTGGATTATTCATAAATAAACCGAGTTTTTTTTTTTTAAATTTTTTTTTTACGTTTTGAACTAAAAGCATACGTGTATGAAGTTCTAACCTCAGTGTTTGTTTTTCTTTCCCTGTAAAACAACCTTAAGTAAGGTTGAAATAATTCTTGGTGACACTCCTAAGCACAGAGAGGAAGAAAAATAATAATTCTTTTAAGCCTAGAGGGAAAGGGATAACAATGCGCCGAAAGAAAGAAAACGATGGGTCTACATAAGTGAGTTCCTTTGAAGCAAAACCACATTTTCTCTATAAAACTGAAAAAAAAAATCTAATAGAAAAATATATAATATGAATATCTTTCTTACTCGAAGCTCTGGTAAACTGATACTACTTTTAAATAGAGAGTTATGAGAGAAGGAATAAGGAATATGTTTGCGAAGATAAGTTTACCGTACCGTTTAACATCATCTTACTTGTATATAGGGGAAGGCCTAAAAATTTATTGACGCAGAGGCTTATTGGGATCTCACAGAGCTCAATATCCCGTTTGAAGCAGCGAGTACTAGCTAAGATATTTTTATTATTATAAAAAGTTAGTAACTATTCAAGTATGATCAGAAAATGTATTTCCAAGTGTCCAGTCACCAAATCTTGGAGCTTTTCAGCAATCGATCGCTGCAGTTTGAAAAGATAATGTCGGTAGCGTTCTCCGTCAATGATTTTATCCATATTTGGAAGCTCATAATGCAGCAAGTCCGACTGATCCTACAGATCATTGCCTTGGTGTCATGGATATTCAGCTCTGCTGTTGATTTTGCTGTTCGACCAGGCTTCACATAGGATTTTTGTCGCTTAGAGTTGTTGAAATGGAGCCTTTATTCGACATCAGACTCAATTTAATGCAAAAAACGACTTCTTTTTGTACTGTTCATCTTTAAGATGCAATTTTCAAATTTTTTAGCAGAACTATAGCCAAAATCACTTATTATTATTACATATATTTGGCTCCACTTAGGTTCAACTATCATTATACATACATATATGATCGATAATTTCAGCTACGTAATGTCTGTCCGCATCTAGCGATAATTTGCACAATTCATTTGCAGCAAAGAGTCCATGAATGCTCCATAAAAGGCAAAGCTTAGAGTAACCACATTGTTGCAATTGTTAGTACCACTGCTGCAATAAGCTTTTTTCAAGCTGGTTATGTTGTTGTAATTAATAATATAACTTTGCTCTTGAAATAAAATTAATTATTATCAATTTGCATTTTATTGTGTTTGATTTGCTGAGAAGTAAAGATGATGATGTGATTTAGAAAAAAAGACGCAGAGAGAGCTTTGTAAGCCTGCTTTTAAGCCTACGTCACTTCTAGCTACTACTCTCAAATAGCAATTATTCGCACTTAAAAATTTCGTTACCTCATTATTCTAATACAAAAGCCTCAGCAACTCGACTAAACTTCGTAGATCAGTTTGGCTGTTTCGTAAAGCACAATCACAGCGCCAAAAAAAACAGAAAAAATCGCCGTGTCACAGACAAGGCCGTCACTGCTGTTGGACAAGTAAGTGGGCCGCCGCTAGTCCACAATAAGACAGCCAGTGAGCATTCGGCGCTCCAACGCCATATTCTTGACGATCACAATCAGCGGCGCGATCACTTCGAACTGATCTTCACGGCTGGCGTTCTTGTTGCCACTGTCTTCGTTGCGGTCTATTGCTTTGTTGAATATTTATTTTTACCTTTTTGGTAACTTCATTTTCAACTCACTGACAGCCGACAGATATTTGACGCCTGCTGTTACAAATTCAGCGTGGCTCGTAATTCTAACTGGCTTTACCTTGACGCGCACCCAAAAAAATAGAGGTGTAAGAAGCCACAGCAGACACTTAGAGACAACCATGTGGCGACAGCAGCAAGAACAGCAGCTGTTGCTTGCTTTGGGTTGATCTCTCATTGTTGATTGCTATCGCGCGCACGAGCTGCTAACTCAATTTGCTGCGCCTTTTGTGCGTTTAAATGACTTTATTGAGGCGATCTGCTTAAAATGCTTCTGCTGCACTTTACTTCGGTCATTTTCTACACATTAAATATAAATTTGTGGTGATCACCAGTCAATTACTCGGAAAAAGAACAGCAAATAGATGTATACCTTCAAACATGTGGCAAAGTGAAAATGTTTTTCGACATAGAAGCGCCCTTTGCTGAAGACATTGAAGTGAAAATTAGGCTTGAAAGAAGTTTATTGGAGAAAACTTTGGAAAATGTTGATACAAATGTGTTAGTGGTGAAGTAGTTAGCAGTCGTTAGGTATTTAGTATTCATCTATACATATAAATGCTTGTATAATATTTAAGTATCTACCTGTAGGCAACAAAACAAATACCCGGAAATTATAAATAAAAAGCAAAATATATTTTAATATTCAACAATATTTGTTTTGTCGCCTTCAAAGTAATCCCCAACAGATGTAATACACTTATGCTAACGATTTGTTTCAATCCTCGAAACGCTTTACATAAGCTTTTTCTTTATGGCATCCAGCTCCTTCAGCGATTTTAGTTTTATTTCTTCGATCAACTGAAAACGGGACCCATGGAGCGGCAACTTCAGTCTGGGGAACAAGAAAAAATACGCTGAGCCAAATCTGTTAAATACGGTGGTTGATCGATAGTAATCATTGCGTTTTAGACTTTAAATACGGTCAAAATCGTGACACGATGAAACGTTGCATTTTCATCGTGTCAAATCCATGAATTGTTCTTCCACAATTCCGGCCGTTTTTGGCGGATGCTGTCACGCAAATGTCTCAATACAGCCAGATAGAACTCCTTACTGACTGTCTGTGCCTCCGGAACATATTCATGATGCATCAAACCACGAATATCGAAGAAAACAGTGAGCATCACCTTTATTTTTGAGCGGCTTTTGCGTGTTTCCGATGATTGTTGACTTGTTTGTATGTCAAACTCATAAACACATGCCTCATCGACAGTTATAATGCTCTCCATGAAATGTATGTAGAATCGGAATTTACACGATTAAGCATATCTAAAGAGATCTGTTCACGGTACTCGGTCGAGCAAGAACGCCTTTCATACCCAAAGTACCCACCAAACACATTCAAACGAACTCACGAGCGATGTCGAGCTCTTTTGTCATCTCTCTAACACTTTCCCGACGATTTGCAACTGAAGAGGCGAAGGTCGTTCAGAACGAGGCGTGTCCTCAACGATCTCTCGACCGTCTTTGCTTTGTACCACTCGTAGGCTTGTCTTTCAGTTAAAACTGAATCAACGAAAGCCTTTTTTTGGTTTCTATCCAAAAAAAAAACAACGGCAGGCGGCACAGACTGAGTCAAGCTAATGTTTAATACCCTGTTCTAACATGAATTGTATTCCAGTGAGGATGATCTCTGTTGCTCGAAGAAGCAAGATCTGGGCAATAAAGCAGTTGAAGTAAAACTTTCCAGTCCCTATTTTCCAAATATTATTGTATTTAACTGGTCTTACAACCTGAGGCCAAGCGCCACCATGAAGAAAATTATTACCTCATGACTAGTCGCGAGCTCCGGTCATTTTTCGGCAAGCATTCCCTTCAATTTGATAAAGTGTTGTCGGAAGCGTTCTCCATTAATGACTTCATCCATATTTGGAAGCTCATATTACAGCACGCTCGACTACTCCAAACAAATACAGAGCATTCTTTCACGTCCGGGATATTCGGCTTTGTCGTTGGTTGAGCTGTTTGGCCAGGTTTCATATAAGATGTTATGCAGGGTTGCCGTAATAGATCCATTTTTCACCTATTCAACTATTCAAACATGAAAATAATCAAAAATTGGCAGCACATATTCCACCCACAAATTTGACTATTTATTGCAGCAGCTAAAGCCAAATTGCCACCTTACCAAAAAACCCAACAGGACAAGCCATTCTCCACTCAATAGACAAACGGCAATTTTTGCTAAGTACAAGCAATAAAAATCGCGAACAATTAAAAGTTAATTGAATATATCGCCATAAAACAGTTTACATAAAAAAATATAACGGTTAGTGCCATTCACTTCACGCATACCTTAAAATCCCTTCCAACCAAAATTCAAATTCATTTTTATTATGATAATTATTATTACCATATTTTTATTGCGCCATAAATATTTCTTAAGATCTTTAGAGTGCTACCGTTATAGCCCTACGCTGAACCGTCTCGTAAACCTTCTTATGCATTAAACCCGTTATTGCAATTAAAGCCGTTTAACGACGCCATATTTATGTAATACCTATCGTCAAGTTATTAATTGAAAGTAGTTGTTGTTGCAACTGTGAAGGCTGCTGTAAAAGCTTGGATTTAACATTTATTATTGTTGTTTTTGTAAAGTGCATCACTTAAGTTGCACTCTCAAATAGCCTTTTATGCGTTAAAAGCGTGTTAATAATAATTGAAATGATATTCGCGTTGGTTGCTACTACATGTTGCAACAACAACAAAAAAATTGAAAGGCTTGCGTAATTTGCGATTAGCTCGTTGGATAAAGTACATATTTATAAAAAGAATATGATGAAACTTACCCATCGACATTTCAAAAAGTTAGAATTTACTAGTTTGTAAGTAGTTTCGTGTGAGTATATGTATATACTGGAATTGAACATTAAATAAATATTAAATTATCTATGCAACTCATCCCAAAACGCTGATTTTGTTTCTACTTCATAACTAGTTTTTTAATAATGATACCAGAACACTTCTTTGCACTAATTTGACAATTTTAACTTTTTTCGACAACTCATCCAAAACTCGTGATTTTGTAACTAGCTTGTAACTAGTTTGACTTTGTGCCTAGTTATCAAATAATGTTTTTCTTTTTATTCATAGTATACTTTTTTACATTTATTTGGCAATTTTTACATATGTATGTAATTCGTCAACTCCCCCAAAATTTATGATTTTTGTAGCTAGTTTTCGACTAGTATGCTTTGAACCTATGTACTATGTAGTTGTTTTAAAATTGTGGTTTTTTAATTATTCGTTCTCAGAACACTTTTTCGCCTTAATTTGGCAAATTTCAACATGTTTCAACCACTCGCCCAAAGTGCGTTACTGTGTAACTAGTTTGCAACTAGTTCTTTACTTTGTCTTTGTTCATTCTCAGAACACTTTTTCTCTTTAATTTGATAATTTTAACATATTTCGACAACTCATCCAAAGCACATTACTTTGTAACTAGTTTGCAACTAGTCATTATTTTTTATCAAACTTAAAAAATAATTCCCATACTTAATATTTCACCTTTTGATCACATATTAAATACAATTTTTTATTAAACCAATCTTAAGCGAAGTTTTACCACATTGTCAGTTAACATGACGATCTGTCATGCCACCTCAACAAACCGCTTGTTAATTTAATGACATAGCGTTCACTGTTCATTGTTGATTGATGTCATGGATGCGTTGATTATTCTTGTATCTGCAGTCAATTTAGTCATAGATTTTGTAAGCTTTCTGTGTACAAAACTATTTATTTTGCATATTGATAGACGTCAGCGCCGGGAAATTGCGCATTTGCGCAGTGTGAATGAAGAAGCGAGCTCATTTATCACTAGTCAAATATTCACATGAGCCAAAGTGAAAAATAAACATAGAAAAATAATAATTATTACCGTTACTTTTGTCTATCATCAATAACAACTACCGGCAAAGAGCTTATGATATAAGCATGTGCCATAAATTTACTTGCAATTACATACATATGTATGTACATATATGAAACATGCATATATAAAGTAGTGAAATACACATGTAGTACATGGCATTTTACGAGCTATTATCAATCATTATCATTTTCGCCATACAATTGCTCTTTTTCATTACCTTAACACTTCATAAATTTCCACTTTTAATCATTTTGCAAATTTCGCTTGAAATATACCATATTGGCGCGTGGTAGTACACTCTTCCATATTTGTTTATGTTATTATATAAATTATTATTATTTCACATGAAGTCGGCAGGTGTTAAGCCCCTTGAGCTGTATGAAGGGCAACTGTTGTTGTTTTTATTAATCCAATTCCGATTCTTGGTGTGCGTTGATTTATAGTGTCACTGATGGAAAAATTGAATATGGTTTGGTGTAATCTATAGTTATAGCACCATTAGAAATTTGGATTACTTGTGTATATTTTGGCTGGAAAATATTTTATTTATTTATTGTTTTTTATATATTTTCTTCAAAATATTTTTATTTGCTTATTATTTTTATGTCTTCTTTCAAAAAAAAGTTTTTGGGTAAATAACTTATTCATGCTTTATTTTCAAAACATGACAAATTCTGAATGATATTTTTCGAACTAGTCGATGTTTCTATCTTACTTAAGTTGTTCAATGTTCGGCATTACCAGTCTCAACTAATTATTTTACTTGGAATTGTTGCGATCTTTCGTCGTTGAAGGTCATACATCTCAGTTTTATTGAAAATTATTAATATATCATTGGTATATCTGATTTTACAAACTTTTCCAAATTATTTTTAATAGTCCGTTGCCTTTCTTTACCTTCGCACTTTTTCCCAGTTTTCTCTATACCTTGAAACCTTTGCTCTCTGGTTTTTAAGTACAGCTAACTAAACTTTTTTTTAAATCTTTTTTCTCTTTTTTTCAAAATTTGCATTTTCAACTTCTAGTTTTTGCTTTATTTATTTAAACTGAGTTCTAGCTTTCGATATCCAATTACTGATATTTTACTTTCAATCTTCCTTCATTAAGTATTGGTCTATATACACAGTAGTGTTGTACTAATTTCTGATTACTTCAGAAATATATTAGAAAAGCGTTTATGAACTTAATTTTGGTTCTTAAAATTGGATTTCAAGTAGTTTTTTTCATATTAAATGCTTCAACTTCTTAGTTGTTTGATCTCTAAACAATTTCCGATCACCATTATTTACTATTTTTCCATTGATTTCCTTCAACTTGTCATGTTCTGAACTCGCAAAGTTCGTTTAAACGCTTATCATGGAACATTGACTCTTCTCATAGAACATTGATCGCAAAGAACCTGCGAGATCTTATCATTGATCAACATAGATATTTATGTTGCAATAAACGTCGAAATATTTTTCAATATTTCAGTTTTGCCTTTTATTTGAAGTTTCTGAACTTATTGCAAACATTTTTCTCCGCTTACCAATGTTATTTCTTGTTGTTTGATAGATTGCCAAGCATTTGTTCCAATCTCCTACTTCCTGTAAATGACCTTCGCCTTTTTTTTCTCGATTTTTCAAACTTTATTTATAAAATAGTTATTCAAAGTGCTATTTTTAGCTTTGTAGTGGTCTTAACACATCAACTATTCTATGTTTTTTCTAGTTTTCTTTTTGTTTACTTGAACCGAATTTTCTCAGAACACTACAGCCCACTTAAAAATCGATATTCCCAACCATAAGGTTGTGTTTACAAACTTGTTACCAAACTTCTAAATATTGTGTATATAAACAATGGCACATTTTTCTCTGACATCTCATGAGAAATACGCCCTGAAGCGAAGGGCAAACAGCAGGTGGAAACAGGTTGCAAATACAAACTAAATAATAAAAGCAAAGAAATGAAGGCTTTATGAGCACGAAACATGCGAAGTTTGGAAATAGGGGGAAATGCATAAATAGGTTTGTTTATATATAACAATAAAAACAAAATTAATATGCACGGAGGTGTGGAAAGTGAAAATAAAGGTATGGAGTTAACCCTATTAATTTTTGTATTTTTACAAATTAATTAGACCCTGAAGCGAGTTTTCTACGTAACATACGGAAGGAATAGTAAGAGACCATACAATGTACTAGTTTTTGATATCTCGATCTGAAATTTTGTATTCGTCCATTTTTCCCAAGCAATTTTATACATCACGGATTCGCCGATTTTGGACCGCTATAGCATATAGCTGCCATACAAACTGCTCGATCGGAATTAAAACCTTGTATGGAAAACTTCTTTATTTGACGATATATCTGGACGAAATTTTGTATAGATTATTACTCTCGAATATACTCAAATCTACGAATAAATTGGTCAGATCGGACAAATATAGCATATAGCTTCCATACAAACTGAACGATCAAGTTTAAGGTTTTATATGGAAAACTTTCTTATTTGACTAGATATCTTCCTGAAATTTGGTTCATATTATTACCCAAAGCCATGCTACATTTTCAGAACATATTCTTTAGATCGGACTACTATAGCATATAACTGCCATACAAACTGAACAATCAGAATCAAGTCCTTGTATGGAAAACTTTTTCATTTGACGAGATATCTTAACGAAATTTGGCACGAAGTATTACTCGATCTTAAGCTATCATCTCCGAATATGTTGTTTAGATCGGAACACTATAGCATATAGTTGCCCTACAAACTCACTGATCAAAAACAAGAAAAAAATATTTTATACCCTCCTATGGTACAAAAAATGCACCTGTGAAGGGTGCTAAAGCTTAAGTCGAAGTTAATGCCTTTTCTTGTTTTTTTTTTTGTTGCTTTTGTGTTAAAAACATTTTTTTCTAATACTTAAAACCAATCAATAGCTATTTAAGTTCGCATTTTTAGCAATTAAAACTAATTGCGACCAATTACTTTAAGCGCCATTAAAGAATTATAGTACTTACAGACATTCATATGTGCGCACAACACATAATCGCACATTATTACATACACAGAGCATAACTATTGCTTGCTGTTAGACAATGTTTGCACAGCAATTTGCCACAAGTTGCAAGCCGCTCAAATGGCGGCAATTCAAAAGCACTCCAAATACCAAGTAAATACTTAAAAACACATAAATATGTGCATAAAAACAAAAACATGCATATTCACACATACGCGCGAATGTATTTTGAAATATTTAGAAGGCATTTCGAAATAGAAACATTTTGATTGGCGGCGTTATTTACACTAATTGGCCGGCGCTGGCCTTCGAATTCCGAGCGACTGCGGGCAAGTGTGTAATTTTGTAAGAACTTCGCTGGTGAACACAAAAACAAATCTCAACGGCGCTGCGCACGAAAGCAAGTGTGGCATGCCACTGTCGCTACAGTTACATAATTATTTTCAATTTTTCTAAGCGCCGTGTGAACAAGTGAGTTGCTAGCGACACTCAAAATGACTTTTGTTGCCCGAAAATATTTAAATCAACGCATTGCCAAGCAATTTCTTTTATTGACAAAACAAATTGCTCGCATAAACAATTGGCGGCGTGTCAATGCGGCATGCCTTTCATTTTATTTATGAGCAATTTTCATTATTTTTATTTTTTTTTGTTTCTTGCTATGCTGTACGATGAGCACGCGACAGTCAAATCGGTGGCAGCATGCCTCTTGCTACATAAAATATAATTTAATGATTTTACGCCTCCAAATTCAGAAAAAGACGCCCACAGCTGAAGTCACGAGTGTGTTTATGTTCATATGTATTGGTTTATATATATTATTTTTGTATGTAATTAATAGTAGTATATAATGGTAATGTGTGAGGTAACTGTGTGTCTCCGTATGGTATTCCATACCTATTTGACAATTTTGCTAACTAAACTACTTCAGTTATGCCAGTTGTTTGTTCTATTTGCCACTTGGAAACTCTAAGATTTAAGCAAATTGAATACAACTAATTTATAATATAAACTAAACAAAATGTTCGTGAAGGTATCTTGTTTTGATTGATCAGTTTGTCCGATGGGACTTGGGAAGGAAAGAATGTGTGCGAAATTTCAGATCGATATATTAAAATTTGAGAAACTAATTCGCGTATATACAGTGAGACGAACGGGCATATAGACAGAAGGACATAGCTAAATCGACTCAGTTGAACACACTAATCATATATGTATATACATATATACTTAGTTGGATCTGCTACGTTTTACAAAGTTCTTGGTGTTACAAAGATCTTCTGGGTGTTACAAAGTTCTTGGCGAACTTAGGTTAGATTAGGTCAGATCATGAGGTTGTTCTAAAGTCTGTGCATCTCGCTTGGACAGAAATTCGTTCTTTGTGTTACCCAAAAAGTCCTACAAGATAGATCACCATATCCTCATCCATCGACGAATAGTTTTTGCTTTCAACAAGTCTACTAAAACCGTTAATATCAAATCCAGCAACTTCGCTGTGTTCGCCAAATCTGTGTCGCCCGAGTTATTTCAATCAGTTCAGCAAAAGCTGGACAATAGAGATAAAAGTGACAATGGGATTTGGATGAGCTCTTACAATGCACTTCGTGCCAGAGGAAGCTCAATGCTCGTCCCGTACACAAATCCTTCGCAGGTGTGTGAGCCGAGAAGGAACCGTCAGGAGAAGGTTCTGTGGTGAAGGGATCTACATAGGTTGGAAGGATTGCAATCGAAGTAGTGAATAATTTCGGCACGTGGCACCTCATATAACCAGCTTCCCGAATTCTAACAGCAGTCCTCGCCGTCCCAAACATCTGGTAGGTGTACCTACAGGTGCAACATGTAGTATGGCATTGAATGTCATTGTTAGGGTAGTCCTTAGTGCACCAAAAATGCTAGAGCTGCTTAGCCAAGAGTTTCCAAGAGCCCTCCACCAAACAACGACCCCATAAAATTCTCCATGGCTTAACTACGGTCTAATAGAGCCATATCACTACTTTTGGCTGGAAGTCCTACCTTTTCTCAATTGCTCCTCTACAAGAGTGTAAGGCGACAGATGCCTTCCTCATTCTGTCCTCGATGTTTGATTACCATGAGAGCTTGACGAACTTAATACACTTCAATATAAATAAAAAAGATATCCAGATTAGATTAAGAGCTCTATATTCTGTTTTCAACGGATATGGAGAAATGAATAATTTTTCAATATTATTACTAACTCTCAAATGTATACCTGTTGAACTCTTTTGAAAAAAAGGTCCAAGAAACCCTCCAAAACTATTTTTTATGAAAATAGGAGTTGGTTTTGAGTCAGATAGAAGCAATCGCTTATTAGTTTAGTTACAGTTTTTAGTCAGATATACATATGTATGGTTATCTCTGATTAAATAGACTCGACTAGCTGTCATTGCAAGGGTTAATGCAGTGTATTGTTTATAGGCGAAGGGAAAATGATGTAATAGAAACCACTCAAATTGAAACGAAATTTGAGTTTTGGTTATAAAATGGTTATATATTGGTTATCATATACTCATATAATGGTTATATATTGGTTATAATATACTCATATAATGGTTATATATCGATTATTATAGCTGGCAACTGTGAAAATAAAAAACAATATAATAGAAACTACTCAAATTGAAACGAAATTTGAGTTTTGGTTATAAAATGGTTATATATTGGTTAATATATCTGACAGCGGTTTTAATTATACCCTGAACAGGTTATATTAAGCTTGTCACAAAGTTTGTAACACCCGGAAGGAATCGTCGGAGACCCTATAAAGTATATATATAAATGATCAGTATGTCGAGCTGAGTCGATTCAGCCATGTCCGTCTGTCTGTCCGTCTGTCTGTGTGTATATACGAACTAGTCCCTCAGTTTTTAAGATATCGTTTTGAAATTTTGCAAACGTCATTTTCTCTTCAAGAAGCTGCTCATTTGTCGGAACGGCCGATATCGGCCCACTATAACATATAGCTGCCATACAAACTGAACGATCGGAATCAAATGCTTGTATGGAAAACTTTCACATTTGACAAGATATATTCACGAAATTTGGTATATATTAATTTCTAAGGCAACAATATAATCTCCGAAAAAATTGTTCAGATCGTTTAACTGTAGCATATAGCTTCCATACAAACTGAACACATAGTCACTAACAGAAATGCACCTGTGAAGGGTATTTAGCTTCGGTGCGACCGAAATTAACATTTTTTCTTGTTTTTTTTTTGATGATACGCTGTTTTTCATTTAACCTATAGTCAGCTGTGAAAAAAAAATAATTTTGAGCCCGAAGAAGCTTAGTGATGCCTCATTGGAACTTTCAAAACGACTTACACTTGGTCAAAAAACGCCATATTTCATTTACTGAGTTCTTTATTATTCCTTTTTATTATCAAATAGTGTTTCATATACACCTTATACTTAAATTGGCATATTCATAAAAGAAATATACATATATGTATATGTATATATGTATATTTTTAAGCGTTCGCACTTTGTCCCATCTTCAATTGACGACATCTGGGCCAACTTTTTCTCAATGCAAACGCTTACTTGACTTTGCCGCCGCACAATCAGTGTTTTGTGTATTTTTAATATAAAATAATTCCCTTAATGACATTTGGTCGCAAAGCTTTGACAATTGCAATTGAAATTAATATGTACAGCAACAACTTGGTAAATAAATATACATACATATATGTATGTATGTGACAGCCATATGTTCGCATACAAAGAGCGCGTATTGTAATTTCAGTTCAAGGTTCTTCAGCGCAAACTAATGTAACCAAACACACACACACATGTATTATGTGCAAGTGAAATATAAAAATTATTACAAAAAGAGTTTCATTCAAAGTTTGTATGTAAGTACATATGATTGTGTACGCATTCTCAATATTACAATGAAGATCTATGGGCATGACAGAAGACGTCATTAAATGAGTAATGACTATTAAACATGTTTCATAACTGACAAGTTGACATTGGTGCTTTATTGATCAAGAACTCTATATACATACATACATATGTATGCATATATATTCATATTTAGCTATATTTAATGCTATTATGTACAAACATACATACATACATATATTTGTAAGCTTTTATGCACGTACATATAAGTGTGCCATAAAGAGGTAATAAATTGTGCGGCAGTCGTAATTGAGAAAAGAGAACGCTTTGTTTAAGTGTTGGAAATTGTTCGATATGTTAGATGTGATTTTGTGTTATAACTGAGCTATTTTGGTTCAATAGAGATGTCAACTGTTTTTGTTAGCCCTGACAGATGGTCGTGTGTCATATTTTACACAAAATAAGTCGCCCTACGCTCACTTATTACAGTAGTAAGAGTAAAGCTTTTCGATATCAACTTGCTCTTAGTAAACAAATCCAGACTTGTTTCCAACTATGTAGCTTCAGAACGCACTATCAATCGACAATACTAACTAATTCATATTAAGACCTTTTAAAACCGGTCTCATACTGGATTATTTCATATATTAGTGTCTTAAGCTTATAGAGCCGTAATACTTCTACTTATATTGCTATATAGCTGACTTTCAGACTTTTGAGAGTGGTGAATCGAACAAAGAACTGATATAAATGACATATGCACAACTAGCTTAAATAAAATATGCAAGCTTAGGAGACCTTAAAGTGGCAAATCGAACAAAAAAACTGGTTTAAATGAAATCCTGAAGCTTAAGAGACTTTAGAGAGTGCCAAATCGAACAAAAAACTGGCATAAATGGAATCTAAAAGCTAAAGAGACTTTAGAGAGTGGTGAATCGAACAAAAAAGTGGTATAAATATAATCTGCAGGCTTAACAGGTTATATCTACCTGTGCATTTCAATAAAAACAAATTATTTTTTCATATATAGAGAATGTACATATATTTGTGCTTACTTTCCGAAGTTTAAAGATGATCCAACAAATAGTTGGAGAGATGTGAACATTTTTGTAAGAATTTTTCAACTTGGTGTAATTGGCCCTCAAAAATTAAACGCGTTTTTTGAAACGCTGTTTTCAGATCCGGCAAGAAAAATTTCTGCGAAATGTTTAGACGGATCGACGAAACATTTTCATTATGTCTTGCTTTTTTATCAGGAAATTATCTACAAAATAAGTATTCTGATTATAACTTTCATTATTTAACTTCTTTTTTGGTTTTACACAAAAATATTATTTTTTGAGAGCCGCCATTTGGTCTAAAATCGCAATTTTGACTAGTTCCTTAATCATTACAGCTACTATTTTTTGTTTTTAAATTTTTAGCTAATTTTAAGGAGAAAACCTTTCTCATAGACTGATATCTCCTTTGGAGAGTCTGTTATAAATTTCTCATACTATCTCTCTTCCGAGTGAGGAGAAAGTATACATTTATATTTATTCTAAAACGTAACAACATTAGTTTGAAGAGATGGATAAAGACAGATAGAGAGGGTCGGCCGTAGTAAAAAAACCCTCTGGCTCACAAAAAATAGTAATCCGATGATCAGGTGCTCTCAGAAAACAACACCACGGTTTAATGAATGACGCTTATTCAATTAACTGATGTCCGCTGATGATCGACTTACATAACAAATTACCAGAAATACAAAATATTACTGAAAAATTAGGAAAGACCCGAAGGCAAAGCCTAAGAGATGAGTTAATAAATTTTACTTGCGAGTAACTTTATGTCATACTAGCTAAATTTTGGTTTAAAAGCGTCCAATCTTGCTAGTTATCATAAGCTATTAATTTGGGTGCTCATTAGAGGGCAAAAGCGGCAATGTGACACCTGTGAATATATGTATGTGTATGAACATATGTAAGTATGTATATTGTAACTATAAGGAGCCAGGTATGCGAAATGCCTTAAGGGCCACAATAAAACGATTCATTGAAATCGCTGCATTAGCTAGAGTCATTAAAGTGTTCGGCGTATTTATTGATTAAGTGATATAATATAAACTGCTGCCGTGAATATTTTCGAAAATAATTATGTAATCACAGTTAGGTGATCAAAAGACTGCTGCCGCCGCATTGATTAATTTGTAGAGATTTGAATGATATTTAATTACTTTAACAAACAAAAAAAAAATTATAATGAAAACAGAAACAGAAACAGCAAAAAATAGAAACAGAAATAAAAAAAAATATACTGTAGAAGAACGATTTGATGGATAGTTTAAAAGTAGTATTGATCAAAAATTCTGGATAACTGTAAATGACAGCTTATTTTTGAATAAAGAGCGCTTTTTGTGTATGTTCTTTGATCGCTTGCAAGACACACGTGTCATTCTGTTTCAGTTTTCTGTTCTGCGCTGCTTTTACAAGGTATATAGATATACATACATATGAATAGGTGTATAAATTTGTGTGTGTTTCAAACCCTTGCACGTGAATTCTATAAAATATAAATACTTTATTCCCACACACTTCCTACTCGTTTATATACATACATACATGCATTGTAGTTGTACTAATTGAAATGCAGTGCATCAATCCAGTGGGTCTGACACCTTCTTTCAAAGCACAAGTAGCATTTGTTGCATGTTTACCTAACGATCGCAGCGCGTTATGTCACACGTAATATTACCGTAATGCAACATGCTATATAACGGCAAAGGAGTATACGTGTGTGACACAGTTTTTCCCCAAAAATTCTACTTAAGAATGCCGGTGGCATGCCGCGCTGCACGCAACCATCAAAATTATACCAAATTCATCACTTTACAAATTACACTTCAAATAGGACAACAAAAACGACTGCTTTATATTATTTTTTTTTATTAAATGTTTTTCTTTTATTTTTTGGTTTCTTTTTCAAATTGTTTTTTTATTTATTTTTATTTTATTTACCACCGTCATTTATTTACACTTTATGTGCCTTCAATGGTGTTCCAATAATAATTTGAGCTCAATTTGTTGTTATTTTAATTGTTTACGCATTGTCTGGCGTTCGTGAGAATTATAACGGTATTTCGTTGAAATATTTTTCCCCATCTATAATTACTTACATTTGTGATTTGTTTTCATTTTGATAACCTCAAATTATATTGACAGTTGCATGTCTGACTGTCTGGCATGATAACGGTAAATGTGTAATGTTACATGTTTAAGGTGTACATACATGCGGTTTTCTTTTTTTTAAGTTTACCAGTTGAGTTCTGGTTAGCTTAATCAGGACTCCTTCTTCCGATAAAGTTTACCAGTTAAGTTCTGATTAACTTAACCAAGATTCTTCCTTCTGAAAAAGTTTATCAGTTAAGTTCTGGTTACTTAATCAAAACTCCTTCTTTCGGTAAAGTTTATTAGTTAAATGGTGGTCCATTTAATCAAGACTCTTTCTTCCGATTAAGTTTACCAGTTAAGTTCTGATTAACTTAACCAATACTCTTTCCTCCGATTAAATTTACCAGTTAAGTTCTGTTGAATTTAATCACGACTCCGGTAAAGCTTCCCAGAACTTAACTGATACGATGTTTACTAACCAGACATTGAGAAAGCGACTTTTCTTGATTTACCGTTTACTAAACGACATAAACACAAATTGAAGACTTTTCGCATAGTTTGTAGTCAGCTTTAATTACAACCGCATTCCAACAAAGTTATTAATAAACCAAGCTGACCAATTATTAAAATTTTTTAATAAAAATATATTATTTAATTTTTTTTTTTTGAAATTCTAATTATTGAATCCATAACCTCAAATTAATCGAAACTAAATGAAATAAATATAAGGCCTACAAAAATTTCCGCATTATATACATTTTTCTATTATTATTATTGATGTTGTTCAGTCGCCGTGTCATTGTTTTCCTTGACTGATTGCTGATTATTATTGTTTATTATCCTATTACTCATTGTGAATGTCAAGTTGAGTTCAATGGTCAATGTGAATATATTGTATTTATGCCGGTGATGAGCAGCTGGCGATAAGCATTCGCTCCAATTAAATTGTAGGCGATAAGCGTCGAAAATATTTTATTACTTATACATATGTATGTATTTACACAAATATATTATAGATGTTTCTAATGCAATCACTCTGGGAAATTTTTTATTGACTCTTGTGACTAGCAGTAATTGTTTGGAAAATAATACGTCAGTTGCTTCTGACGAGAGTTAAGATTTCAGTTATGGGAGAATAGTCACATTATTTTATTAAATTTTTCTAATTTTCTAATCAAAGACCAGTAAGTAATTATCGTATAATATTTTTTAAACCTTAACCTTGCGTCATAATGCTCTTCTTCTCTCTTAGACCTTATAATCTTTCTTAAGGCATCTCAAAAAGGTGACAATTTAGTTAGTAACAGAATTAGTGGTCATCAGTGAACTACATGGTTGATTTTAGGCATGATTTTCCATAAAATTACCTCAAATAAAGGAAAAAAACAGAACCGAACAACAGAAAGTAACGCAGAAAGTATAAAAATTGTTGGCTCTCTGCTCGTTTCTCTTAATATATTTTACTGACGAATAACTTGATGTCATAACCGTTAAACTCTCTTATAAAAGGCTTCTAACCTTACAAACTGTCATAAGCTATTAATGTGAGAGATCATTCGTGAACAGAACGGTAATGTATATAAACAAGTCCACTCTCTACTCGCAGCTCCTATATAGATTTATACAACAACAAAATAGTTAGTTGAAATTTAAAGAAAAGATTAGCTGTATATCTCGTTTTAGCGACTTTTTGTTCATTTATACCAGTTTATACCAATTATACCAGTTGTTTCTTCGATTCGCTACTCTCAAAAATTAGTCGAATTTAGCGAATCGATACCCTATTGCCTGCGGCAATTTCAAAATGGAATAAGTATTTCAAATAAATATGTACATAAATCTCGAAAATAAATAATAATATCTAGTTTTCAAGGGACCTAAAAATATATCCAATTATTTATTATTAGTTTATGATTTATACAATACTTCACTTATTATGCCTTTAGATATATTTACGAATAGAGGTAGTGAATTTATCTTTAAATTGAGGCAAAAGTACTTTATAAAACTGAGTATCATATTCTATTAGTGACTTAGAGACTCTTTATACCATTCAGCATTGTGAGAGGTCATCATTGTCATAACTAGTCCTGTAATTTTAATAACAATGACAATTCTAAATAGAGGTCTATAGTATCAATTAGGCAACTTAACTTGACCTTAGAAGGCAACTTTATTAATAACAGTGCCTCTACTACCAAAAATGTAGTAATTACCAAACAATCTGCATTAACAGTACTTTTACTTGTAGAAGTATCCAAAGATCGTTTCAATTTGGCACTCCAAAAGTTTAAAAACGGTAATAATAGCAAGAGATTACATTTGACGAAACACACATTTAAAAGTGTATTGCGCATGCGCAGCTAGAACTTAACTCATTTCACAACAGCTGTGCCATTAAAACGCACTTAAGTGGTTTCCAGCGCCCCAAATAGGTTTCGCTTTATCATTGAAATGTCATTTGGAGCAACTGTTTCCATATTCATACATTCAATGTGCTTTGTACACACATACTTTTGTAGATATGTATCTAAATACTTAAATTTATATACTCTACTATCGCGCAGGTGAGCTGCGTAGCCAGAGGTAACGCCAGCAAACTTCGACGACCCCAAACTTTGCCCACATTTAACCTTTTTACCGTTTGTTTAGCAGCTAGACGCTAGGTAGCTTCGTCTTAGCTGTCTTCTGGCACCCAGCTTGCTTGCTTGCTCGCCTGCCTATCGCACTTCCTACAATTATTTGTACTTAGTCATTATCTATGCACACACACGCACTCTTACACACATGCTTACGGTACAAATGAACTGTATTTAGTTTACTGCTTTCACGCCCTTAACGTCTGCCTGACTAATTGCTGCCTACCGGCGCTTGCCACTAATTGTTGCTGCCTTTCTTTGTTCTTCCACTTTTTCCCTTCTTTATCTCATTCTTGGTTTGCTATGTGGAGTTGGCGCTTTGTCATCTAAATTATCTGTAGAACTGTGTGTTCTTTGTTGCTGCTTCTTCATTTTACTTGCAACACATTTGCATATCGCTTGACTACTGACTGTGCGGCTTTTGTTCTAGATTCCTGCCGGCGTGTGTGCGCATGTGTGTTGCAATGTGCCGGGACAACGGTGTTCTTATCTATTTGGGCTTCGAGTGCTTTGCACCCACGAATTTTCCACACAAACGGTTATTTCAGCCATAATAATGACTGGTGATTATGTGTGTCTGGCGTAATATTGCATATGTGTGTGTGTGTGTGTGCGTCGCGTCTCAATCACCTCAACTGCAGGCTTTGTTGTGGTGTTGTGCACCGTTATGTGGAATAGCATGATTCTTTTGTGCGTTCTAGCTGTCTAGAAACTTTCCTTTCTATTATTCTGCATTTGCTTTGGTTTCACTCGCCTTCGCATGTCTTACCTAATTTTACTTTCTTTTAACACGGTCTTGTAAAGGTGAATATGTACATATGTATGTATACCTAGTATATTATGTAGTCTGCATGTTAATGCTAGAGTACACAAATGTTACAGCAATTTTACACTCTGTCGATTCGTAATTGCCTTAACGCTGCTCTCAATTGTTTGCGCAAGCGTGAATGCGGCGTTTATTTGTTGTAGATAAGTGGCAAAGCAAAGTCTATAATTACATACCAATAAATACATGTGTATGTATGTGTGTTTGGTACGAAGTACTATATTTTCAATAATGAAGATATTAGTGCGCCTTTGGATTTGTTAACAGTTCACTTCCTTTTAAGGAAATATGCAAATGCATAACTATAAATATATACACATGCATACATTTTTATATAAATTTGGAATACGTCTAATTTTTCATATATGTACATCTAGATATGCATACATAAGTGTGAATGTAAAAAGCGTGAAACCTTTTTAGTTCTTGTCCAACATAATTTTTTTTTCTCTCACCTACCAATTGGTCAATTTACAAAAAATTTCTTTAATATTGCATAGCGTTTAAAATTGTATGCAATTTATATAGAAAGCGTTAACAAAGGATGAGCAAAAATAATTTTTAAGTGCAAAGAAATATCAAAGGTTTACAGAAAAAGAGGGAAGAAAGTAGAGTATATAAATACCTATTTTTTAAATATTATTGCAAAATTTTTCAAAAATAGTTTAAGAAAATAAAAAAAATATACTTTTTAAAATTTTTACATATTTATTCTGGCAAATTGTTATTTATTTATTTCTTTTAAATAACTGAAACAAAACATTATTCATTTAAAAATAATTATTAAAGTTTTATTTCTTCATAAAATTATTAAAAACAATTACATAAAAATATGTTATTATAAACATTTTAATTTTATTTATAAAATTAAATATTTACAAAAATATTGTTAAAGTACATATAATATTTTTAATATAACTTTTTTAAAATTTAAGCAATTTTTTTTTTAATAATTATTTTTTATTCTTAATTATAATTATTTAAAATAACTTAAAATTATTAAATTAAATTAATTATTAAAAATTTAATTTAAATTTTATTATATATTTAATTAAATTAAATTTAATTAAATTAAATTAAATTTCTACTTAATTTTTAATTAAATTTTTATAAATTTTTTTAATTAAATTAAATTTAATAACTTAATTTTTTAATTTAAATTTTATAAATTTTTTAATTAATTAAGTTAATTAAAATTAAATTTTAATGAATTAAAATTTAATAAATTAAACAAAAATACTTTGTATTCGAATTAATTAAAAAAACTAACTTAATTTTTTTTTTAATTGTAAATTTTATATAGCATACATACATATTAAAATTATACATAAAATTAAAATTAGCAAATTAAGTTCAAATTAACCTACACTAATTAAATTTAAATTTTAATTAACTTAAATTTAATTAATTTAAAAAAATATTTTTTTATTAAAATTTTTATAATATTCAATAATTAAAAGTTAATTAAAATTAAATTTTAATAAATTAAAAAAGTACTTCTTATTCAAATTATTTAAAAAAAACTAACTTAAATTTTTTTAATTGTAAATTTTATATAGCATGCATACATATTAAAATTAGCAAATTAAATTCAACTTAAACTACACTAATTAAATTAAACTTTTAATTAACTTAAATTTAATTAATTTAAAAATATATTTTTAATTATAAATTTTATATAATTTTCAATTTTTTATTAAATTTTCGATAATTTAAACATTTTTTAGTCATAAATTTTATGTAATTATAATTAATTATATAGTTAAGAACTTAAAAATCAAGAATTACGTAAAACATATTTTTTTTAAACTAGTTTAAAAATAATAGTTTAAAAAAAATATTTTGTGGTTTTATTTTTAACTTCGAACATTATATAATATATAATATTACAAATTATATGGCTTATCGATTTTTGGAAAATTTCTATCGATAATTGTTATAGAAATAGCTACTTTGTAATAATAAGAGCTGAAGTATTTATTGTGGTAAAAATATATAATGCTTATCGATTGTTATGCAAATTATTTATCGATAGTTCAATAGTGTTTATCGAAATATCGAATTTCTATTAATACGTTTTTAAGTATTTAACGCTTATCGTTTGTTTGGTATATTGTTTATCGATAGTGTTTATCCAGTTGCCTATTTTTAATGCCTGTAGAATTATCGAACTTTTACTAATTTTAATATCTACATATTTACTATGCTAAAATGTTTAATGCTTACCGATCGTTTTGGATATTATTAATCGATAGTTATTAGGAACTTATCGACTTAGTTATAGTGTTTATCGAGTTATCGACTTTTTACCAAAACATTATTAAATTTTTATTATGGTAAAAAATACATATCGCTTGCTAATTGTTGTGCACACTACGTATGGAGA
Organism: Bactrocera tryoni; assembly: GCF_016617805.1. NCBI lineage: Eukaryota > Metazoa > Arthropoda > Insecta > Diptera > Tephritidae > Bactrocera > Bactrocera tryoni. Next base: position 14,920,451 of record NC_052501.1, on the reverse strand, counting down.
GTTTTTGTACAGCTATCGATTTTGTTATGGTTGTAAAAATGTCAAATCTTTCGTATTTACATATTTACTATGGTAGGAAATTTACTGTTTATCGATTTTTTCTGATACGCATTTTTTTAACTATTTAACGCACATCGATTGTTTTGCATATTATGTATCGATATTTTTATCGGTTATCATTATTTTTATCATTTATGATTTTGTTATGGACACGTAAATAAAATTTTTTACCACTATCATATTTAGTATAACTTCAAATTTTAGGGTGCATTCCAACATTTGATAAGTCTCAGTGTTTTTTTCTTTAAAAAAGTAGGGAACCTCGAATGGATTATATCATTCGAGAACAGGTAGCCAGAAAATAACCAGTTTTTATGCAAATGGCAACTATGGTCTCATTTTTAACACAAACAATAAACTTTTTCATACATTTTAACTCCTTTTGTTTAAAAAACAGTAATAGGAACTTTTAAAATATAATATAAGAAATTTTTCTAAAGTTAATTTCGATTAATATCGATAATTGTTGATTTTACGGAAAACATAAATAAGAATGTTTTTCAAATTTTTTTAAATTTTTAACCAAAATTGTGTATCTGCATATACAAATTTCAAATAAATCTCTAACTGATATCAAATTTACTTTTTTTAAATTAAAAGAAAAATTTCGCATTAAATTTGGGTCAACCTTTGAACAATGTTATAATCAAATGTTCAAAACGATTTTTTAAAGTATATAATAAATATGTATATGTACAGTATATTATATCAGATGTATGCGGCCAAGTTGCAAGTTTGACGCGGTTGCTGTTGTTGCAAGCAAATTTTAGTATTCTAAAATTCAATTTGTGAGAACTCATTTTCAAATGTTGGATTGGTGATATTTTACATAACTATATAAAGCATAATATTTGGTTACATAAGTATCAATGCAAAAACTTACATAAATACATACTATGCATATGTATATAACACTTTCTCAGACTAGTTACTGTGACTACCAATAATATTTGCACGGTATGTTGAGCACGCAACCAGCGCATAGCAGTCAACTGCCAAAACTTAAAAAAATACGCACGCATTTCTGTCTCAAGCCGAGTGCTGCTTTACTGTTATTAAACATAAATAAAGGAAAATACACATGCATACGCCGGTAAGACAAGCATCTAGTCATAGAGGAAGTAGCAGACAACTCAAATTTACAAACGTAAAACCAACAAAAATTGGAAAAACAACAAATAGTAGAAAAAATGCCATGCTGTCCATCAGCAGATTATTAGAGTAACACGAAGTAATTTAAAATTTTTGTTTACTGACTGCAACACGACTCTAACGCCATTTACAAGCTATGCATATAAATCATATGTAGTCCAACTATTTTTGCGTTTTAAGAGCCAAAGCATAAAAATATAAAAAAAATGGTTATAATAAGCGGAAAACATGTGTAAGATTTGTTGGCTGCTGATAAGCTTCGCTTTTCATTAACACTAACTCTGTTTCGTTGCCAAAGTATACTAACTTGTAGCAGCATTGAGTCAAGCACTTATGATTGTGTGACTTTAGGCTTGTTATACTTATATGCCAAATATTCAACATTTTGGTATCGCTTAAATTTTTTTCTTGTTCAACTCATAATTTATTTATGAGTTATTACCAAAATATTCATTCATTATTTTATCTAAATCTTTTTCGAAAATTCTTGTAAGCATCTAGGAAGTTGTTTGCCCACGAGCGACCTTAGCTTTTTACTAGATACGTTTTTTGGTTATATTACTTGCCCTGGGGGTGCTTGTAACTCAATTTAATCACTTACAATATGAACTATTAAAAGTTACATGCACAAATTATAAACTGTAAGGTCAGCTGAAATCGCTTCTTAGTTGATAAGCATCTAGTAATTATCCAAAAATATTGTGAGTGAAAGAATTTTTGGTGGAGAGCATAAAGTGGCGGCACTTAGTAAAGAAAGAATCAGTTGTTATAATGTTTTAAATTAAATTAAGCTCAATTCAGAATTGCCTTAGCAATATTTTTATTATTTTTGGTTATTCATAAGCTAAATACTACTCGTGTATGGTACGAATCCCATTATTCATTGCACATCAGTAATGATTACTATTTTAGTTAGTAATTTGCGTTCCGAAATAAGTTAAAAAAAAATATAAAAAAAATGTAATACAATTTTTATTCTCATTTGGTTATATAGTTTGTAATCAGGTGTAGTGATGTAATGCATTAGTAATGATTACTATTTTAAAAGTGATGATTATTCTGGAAAAAATATATATCAAGGATAATTTTCCTACATAATTTGTATGGGTACCAGGTCTGACTACTCTTAACATTAGTAATCAGTACTGTTCTACTAAGTAATGATTATTACTAACAAAAAATTAAAAAAAAAAGTTTAATAAAGTGTTTATTCTCATTTGGTTATATAGTTTGTAATCAGGTGAAGTGATGTAATACATTAGTAATGATTACATTTTAAAAGTAATGATTCTTCTGAAAAAAAAAAATTATTGTGCACATTTCATATATAATTTATAAAGAGAGCAGGTCTGACTACTCTTAAGATTAGTAATCAGTACTGTTCTAGTAATGATTATTACAAAAAATTAAAAAAAAAAGTTTAATAAAGTGTTTATTTTTGTTTAGTTATATAGAATGTAATCAAGTCTAGTGATGCAATGCATTAGTAATGATTACCATTAATGATTATTCTAAAAAAAATTACAATGAGCACATTTCCTACATAATTTATATGGGTACCAGGTCTGACTACTTTTAACGTTCCACCAAGTAATGATTACTACTAACAAAAAATTAAATAAAAAAAATTAATACAATTTTTTTCTCGTTTGGTTATACAGTATGTAATCAGGTCTAATTATGTAATGCATTAGTAATGATTACTGTTTTAAAAAGTAATGATTACTCTGAAACAAAATATTTGCAATACTGATATTATTTTCATCATTATGTATATAAAGCTCAGAGCCGACTATTAAGTATTTGCGTTAGTTATCACTACTTTTCTACTGAGTAATGATTACTATTAACAAAAAATTAAAAGACTAATAAAAAATTAAATTCTATCCACAATTTTTGCAATTTTTCTCCGACTCTTTTGTTAGAAGATTCCCAGAAAGGATTAGAATTAAAAACATTTGTTTTTTTTTTGCATTTAAAATAATTTTTTCTCAACCCAACAGCCCTCACTGCACCTCCGCGTTGCTCACTTAAGTCTTTCGTTTGACAGCGTCGTTTGCCTCGCCCGTTTCTTTGTCTTATTTTTATTGCTTCCTGCTGCTCACTTTTGTTTTTATGCATCGCTTCGGCTGCTGCTGCTTAATTTTTAATATTTTTTCAGCATTTTCTTAGTCGCTCTTACTTTTTACGATTTGTTTTTGCTTTTCTTGTTACCTTTACGTGAAAATTATTTTGACACAAATAAATTTAGTGGGTCACGAGTGCCAGGCGATGACAGCCGTGCTGCATAAGCAGCACAACAACAACGTTTTTTAGTATTTTCAGCACTAAAACAATAACAAATGTGGTATTAATAGCATCTGCAAGCAGTAAAGCAGCTGACAGACGGCGACAACAACCGTTAACATCGCTCAAATCAGTAACTCAGTCGAATGTTGGGGGGCGTGTACGCGACGGCAGTGAAATTATCACGCACATACACATATACTAGCATATACACGCATGCTTTTTATGCGTTTGACTTATTTTAGTGCTTTTCGTGTGGCCTGCTTCCTTACTAAACTCTTCTCTGATGTGTTTGTGTTCGTGTGTGTGTGTGTCGAACACTTACAAGCTCACTTAATGTTTTTGTTAATTGAAATTTAATTTGTAGTTATCCCTTTTCTGCTGTTTTTTGTTTTCTTTGTTTAACTGTATATATAACAATTACGATCTGACAGTTATAAAACACTTAAAAATATGTAACGATTAAGTTTTTCAGCGACGCATGACTTGGCTGTCGAGATTTCTTCAAGTGGAGCTGTTGTTTTTTTACTACTCTGCGTTGAGATTTATGATTTTTCTACGGTTTCTTTGCTATATTTTTGTTTGTATTTTAAAACAAATCTGTGGTCACAATTTTAATGATTTTTTCTTTGTTTTCTCTTTGCAGGTAATTTGAAAAATGCTAATGAAATGAGTGAATGATATCATAAAGGTATTTGGTGTTATTTTATGAAATTTAAAAATTAATTTTGGAAGAGTTCTAAATTTTTGGAACCATAAATGATTTATGGGAAATTATTTTTACGAAATTAAAATAAGTAATATGTGATTATTATTTGAAAATATTTTTGAACATCCACTGATCGATAATTTTGTTTATTAAAATTATTTCCATATATTTAGTTTTTTCAAAAATTTTAATTAAAGTTGGAAATATAATTACTTCATTTTACGCAATTATTTTCAAAATCAATACATCTATGATTTTTAATATTTTTAGAGTTTTTTTTACTTAAAATTACCATTAACATTTTTTTAACTAAAGCTTTCGATGTAAAGCTTTCCTTATAAGGCGATAATGTAGCCAAAAAAAAAGCATTTTCGAAGCCTCAATCCATCAATATTCTTAGTTTTAAACAATATCTTAATAACTTATGATTTTTTATTTAATTTAATTTTATTTCATTTAATTTCATTTAATTTTATTTTATTTTATTTTATTTTATTTTATTTTATTTTATTTTATTTTATTTTATTTTTTTATTTTATTTTATTTTATTTTATTTTACATAAATCATTTTATAAAATTATATTAAAATGTTCTGAGAGACTCTAAAATGTTTACAAATTATTAGTAGCGCCATTAAATAATTCTTTCTGAAACAAAAACAAAAAACAAAACTAAATATTAATTTTTCTTATAAAATACACCAAAAGTATCAAACTAAAGTAAAATAGTACGTCAAATACGGCTTTTAGACAACTTTGAAAACCAGCGCCTTCTATTGGCAGCTTAAAAGTTCACCAAAATTTTTTAAACTTAATCAGAAATTACTGTTAATATTTAGGATGTACATATATAATGAAACGAATGTAATAAAAAACTTGAAGCGCTTATTTAAATAACCTCAAAAAATTGTTGATAAACATTTCTGACAGAAGAAAATATCACCAAATCTTATTAAAAGCTTCTGAGACATTTGGGAGTTACCAAATCTGTTGAAAATACTTCTGAAACGTTTGGCGGTTCATCAGAACTATATGTCAAATAGGTATTTCCATCTTCAAGCCTTGAACTAAGGAAAGCAAATGCGATTTTACTCTCCATACAGCCGATAATATGCCCACCTTCCTAAATTGCTATAATATGCTATGATTTACAATTACTTCCAATAACAAAAATAATAAATAAATAACAGTTTTCTAATTATGTCACAATAAAATTTACTCAATTAAAAATTTCTACAGTGTTGCTAATTTTCATTATTTGACAGCTAATCACATAAATGTCTCAATATTACCACTACTAATATATTTTAAACAATTTCATTGCCTCTCAACCTATTGCTACACCCTTTATATTGCATTACAATGTCAACTTCAAATGTAACTGTTGATTGTCATCTATTTACTGTCACAAATTGTGGCCAGTGAGTTCATTAAAAAGTTTGACAGCTGTCAAAAGTGAGTGCGGCTTAAAATGGCAAAAAACAGCGATTGTCATTGTAATGTTGTCACATAACTGTCAAAATGCAATTGTAACGAACTGCCTAGCGGAAGTTATGCAATTAAATATTTTAAGTGAATTTCTGTTAAGGTGAAAAGCGATTTGTTTTATTTGATTACTAACTGACACAATTAACTTTTTATATTTTTTTTACTATTTAAATTTTGAAGTTCGGTTATATATTTAGGTGAATTTCGATAACTTTAAATTAATTTGAAAAATAATTTATTGCTAAAAATTAAGTATTTGTAATTTAAATTTGAGGTTACGTTGAATATATAAGTTTAAGTGATTTTTTTTATGCTTTATTCATATAAATATTAAATTAATGTTAAAAATAGAATCGACTATTTTCAATTTGAGGTTAGAATTGAATTTGAGGTTATAGTTAAATTTTTCAAAATTGGTAATATTTTTTTAATATTTTAATAAAAAACCACTATTTTTGACAGAGTAGATTTTTTTGAATAACAACAATATTATAAGCAAATCTTTAATATATAAAAAACAAAAAACAAAAAACATAAAGTTCGATAAAAAATAATCATAAATAATAGAAAATAATAGAAAACATTAAAAAATTGATAAATAATAAAATATTTTAATAAAAACAACTATTTATGGCAGCACAGCTTTTTTTAATAAAAACAATATTTCACGAAAATCTTTAATATTAAAAAAAAATACAAAAATATAAAAATATAAAATTCGAATTAAATACAAAAAGTGACATTTCTCAGCTTAAAAATCGCACTTAGACCATAAAAGTAACCGCTACCGGTTTTGCATCAAAACAAAAACAAAAAGTATATAACATTGAAAAACTTGAAACTCATTGAGTGGAAGAAAGCAGCAAAATGAACTGACTACTGACTTAAGGTCAAGAAAACAAAAAAGAAAAGGAAAAAATAATAAATAAACCAAACCAAAAGCAATAAAAAATAAAAAAATATAATATAACCCATAACAAACAAACCAACAAAATATGCGGTTGCACTTCGTTGCAATAAAATCCAATGGCCTTTCAAAATACTTTGAATTTGCTTGTAATTTTTTTTACTTTTTTACAATTTTTTCAGTCTAAGTGTCTGGGAATTTCACAACAAAAAACATACAAAAACAAACAAAGCGTTTCAAATCGCTGCACAGCTCATCGCTGAGCTATTGAGCACTTACAACACGCCAGAGGCCCCCAAACCTTCTCACCCAGCGCAGCGCACAAACCGGCAACACTCTCCATTGCACTTTTTGTGCCGCTTAGCTGTTGCTGCAGCACTCAACAACTCAACAGTTAGTCATAAATTATTGCTCTACATGAAAAAGCCATAATCGCCGCTGCGAAGTGTGCAATAAAAAATAAATAAGAATATAATGTGAAAAATATTATTTTTTAATAAAAAAAATAGAAATAAAATAAAGTAGGTAATGAAATTAATTTTCCAGCTAATAATAAGCAGCACTATGCATCTCAGTCGCTCGCTGCTGCACTTTGCGGCAGAAATTGACAACTTGCCACACAAGTGTCCCGGCCTCTCAAATTAAATGAGTCATTTTCATTAAACGCTAACTTTACTGACTTGTTGTAAGTTTAGGAGACAGCTTAGCTAAGCATAGAAGATTTGAATTTTCTTCTCAGCTCAGCGCTATGTAACTTGCTTTGGTGACAGTCACAGCTGGATACGAGCAACAGGTTAATTAAAGCGGAACCTTGACGTGTCTCGCAGGTGAAACTGAATTTTCAAATTATGTCAATCAAATAATTAAATACATCGATTATTACATATATAATTACATATGTGTAACCGCATGTGAACGATTAGTAATTAGTCACGAAGGCAGAAAAGATTTCTCGGAGTTAATATTAAAATAATAATGTCCCCAGAAGTTAGCTCTAAAGGCAGAAATTTGCTGGAATTTCGCGCTGCATACTAGAAAATGTTTAGGTATAATTTATTTTGTTAAATGACAGTTATTTTGTTAAAAGACAACTATCTTATACTCATTTTACGAGATACAGAATTTCAAATAGCTTGGGTAATTGCTGATTGTCAAATATTGCCTTAGCTTATATCACAGTTTTATTCTCCTCAAGTCTTTCGTTTTTATAAGTGTGCACGAAAATAACTGACCACTAAAGCCGAGAGAGTTGACTGCCTGACTGTAGTAATGATCGTGGGTTTGAGTATCGGATGGATTAAATTGTCTTTATTATTAATTTTTTGCTGAAATTATCAGTGTGCACGATATCACAAAAGCAGAGAAACTAGTGCCTCCAGACAACTTCCCAGATTAAATTAAGCTATCTCTGATTTTGAAATGTTTGTGTTTTTTTTTGACCAAGACAGTTGACGGCCATAGTGGACATGGGTTTGAGTCTCGGTTGAATAAAGTTTAATAATATTATTTTTTTGTTGAAATTATAAGTGTTCACGAAAATAACCGACCACTAAAGCCAAGAGAATTGAGTTACTCAATGTTGTAATAATCGTGGGTTTGAGTCTCGGATGAAATACATTTTTTCGGCATTATTTTTTGATTAAATTCAGAAATTAATGCCTACCGGCAATATTTCTAACATATCCTAGTATGAATTTAGCTTAGTATGGTTTTAGAATGTTTGTATTTCACTGTTGACAGTCATATTGATTGTAGGTTCGCGTCTCGGATGAATTTAGTTTATTACTATTATTTTTTGCTGAAATTCAGAAATGAATGTGCGTAAGATATTCCAGGATGAATTTAATTGCCTCTTGTTTTGAAAATTTTCCGTTTTTCGTAAGAGTAATATCTTAAGAATACATACATACATAAGTTGTTTATCATTTTTTTACGAAAATAAAGCTTAAAAAAAACAAGAGTCACGTACTCTTTCTTTTAGAAAAGATATTACCAACGAAAATTAACTTTTAACCGTGTCTTTTTTTGCCACTGAAACTTTTCTACTTAGCATAACTGTTTCTGAATATGTAGAAATTAGAAGATTCTCTAGTCCTTTACATTATTGAGCACTCCGCAGATACTTAGAGGTAGTTCGAAAGAAGCAACTGGTAAAGTAAATTAATCTTAAGGCCACATTACCAGCAAAACAATGTTTATGAAGTGCTCATTACAGCTCTCCATGAATATGGTATATCGAAAAAACGCTCTCAAAAACCTAAAGATGACTCGAAAACAACAGCACAGCTTTGTGGTCGGAGTAGTCGATCTCTCAAGTAAATTTACTTGACTACGGAAAAAATTGTGACCATTTCTAAATTGTATTTACTCTCGCTTGCCAAGCTCCCTTCTAAGCGCGTTGAGGCTGATTGGAGCATTCTAAAGAACAGAGGCCAAATTACACTAGGTCGCAGGGTAGAGCACAAGTTGGCTCTATCCTAGAAGCTATTACCTCGTAGCATATAATTTGACGCTTCATAAGGAACATGGTAAATTAGATTGATTGTTATTGGTCGATTTGAGAAGAGTAAGCTAAAATATAGGTCAATAAAAAGAAAATATATTAATATTAAAAAAAATTCTGAAAAATTCCAAGAATTACAGAAATTATTTTTTAAATGTATATAAATTCACATGCCAATAAGTGAGCTCAACTTTTGTGCCAAATTTTGCCAGGTAATTACTTTCCACAACATATTACGCCTCGCATTCGCCACAAAGTCTACAAAAACACGTTTTTGTTGTACACTTATAATATTTATTGCGTTACGCATTTTTTATGCGTCAACATTGGTATGCGCATGCGAGCTGCAGGAATGAATTGGCCGTGTGCGTGCGCATGCGCAGTACGAATATCCACTACAACGCTTGTCAGTTGAAGTGGCACGACTTGTCAAAGTTGTCACAAACACAGAATAGTGGTTAACGGTACTTAAAACTACACCATTCGTGCGAATTTTGATGAACGATTTTTTGTGATAATTACTATAAAATTTATAACAAAACTTGTTCGTCGTTTTGCGCGCGGCGCGTAACAATTTTTAATGGGCGCATTGACACAAAGAGGAAGGCGCAGAATATTTTGGGCAACTTCATGAAGACGCCAGAAGCAAAGCGTTGACATCGTCATTTTAATTTTTTCACCTTTTTAATTTTTATATTTTGTCCTCAGGAATTTTTATAATTCTACGCCGGACTTCTTACTCAGCAAGCAGCTGCAAATACTTGTATATAATATTTCTCTTTGTTGTTGCCCATCACGCATAACTCATGATCAGCGCTGCGCGTTCAACGCATAATTGCCCAATACCGTTGCCTTATTTATTAAAAATTCATTGCGCGTAAAAAATTGCAGAAAATATTTGTAAAATATGCTGATCGAAAAATTCATATTGAAAATTCGCACGCAAGAATTTCGCCAGCACAATAAAGACGCGACTTAAAAAGGCGGCACGCAAGTCACTTGAGTTTTGGTGGAGAAATAGGCCGCGCGCAAACACACAAATTAGTCGACCACGCTTTGGCAGCGACAACAACAAAAAAATATGGCGAGAAAGAACCGAAAATGCTCAAGAATGCGCAAAAAGCTCATTATCAAAATGTAGCGCGTTCAACAGCAGACAGACTGACAGTCATTTCATGCAAGCATTCGTCAGCGTTGTCCATCACACGCACGCACACACACACTTATGCAAGAGCAGTGCGTTCAAAATTTACGATGACAATAATTTTGCACGCATCAATGAGTGCTACCTTTCACCCGCTCCAAAGCAAGAAAAAATGAAATAACCTTGCGCTTCAAGCCCCCAACGCTCGTCCCCGCTGCTCTAAGAAGCCCACTCTCACTCATTAAGAGCGCGCGCGTCCAAGCTGTGTTACTGCTGCGCAGCGTCTGCGCGTTTACCTGCACGCCCGTCCATTTTGTACTGTTAAATGTGTGATTGTGTAAGAGTACCGTTAGATTCGCAAATGCGCTGCCAAGCAGGTGAGTTGGTGTATGTGTGAGTGTGTGCGCGTCATTAAACGTTTATTTTGACATTTCTATTTTTTATGCGGCGTTGTCAGTTCTTTTTAAGGCGTTCGCTCTTGAAAATTCAGATTAATTCAGTTTGACAAAGCGCAGCTTCGGTTTGTTTCATTTCGTTTTTTTGCTTTTTTTTCTCTTTTCTCTACTAAAAATAGTGATTTTGTTGTTTTTGCTCATGTTAATGACAATAGTCATTAAAATATTTGACGCAAAACAAACAAAGCAGCGGCACAAATGAAATGAAAACAAAAACAGTCAAAAAAAATATTTGTTTTGACTTTACCTTTTTCGAGTTTAGTTTTTGTTGGTTTTTCATTGAAATACCGTTGATGTTTTTATTTATTTATTTTTTTATTTTGCTTTTGTATTCAGATCGTCATTTGCTTTTGCTTATATTTTGCTTCGTTTGCACAGCTTGCGTGTTGTCTTTTGGAATTAGAATTTCCCATTTTAGCGTTTATGACTTTTTCTAGAATTTTCCTAAAACACAAATACGTAGATGATCACCCTACGGTTTTTCAATTGAAAATTTTTATCAAAAGAGCAAAATAGTACAAAAATGAGAATTTATGCATAAATATAAAAGAAAACAAAGAAAGCTTTTCCGAGCTTTAATGCCAATCTTATAGCTTTCACTAGTCCACAATATAGTAGTGTTACGAAAATAGAAAAATTTAATATAAATACAAATGAAGAAGAAAAAGAAGTAAACTTTTCAGAGCTTTCATTGGTATGCTTAAGAGCTTTCACAGAATATCAATATATATTAACAACAATATACTTTGACGAAAAATACAAAAATGTATTATAAATACAAAAGCAGCAAACTTTTCGGAAAGCTCAATACTAAATTTCGTTTAAAAGCTTCTGAGCTTTTCACTAATATCCCATTCCCCTAAAGTTAACAAATTTTGAAAATATAATTCGTTTCCATTTATATATTTAAATGAAAAATTTTACTTCAAGAAGCTTTTATTGGAGCTTTCACATAAAGCCAATGCTATAATAAGCTCAAATGACTTCAAATTCGTTGTTATTGTATACTAAAAACAAAAATTAGCAAAAACACCACTTCAATATATACAAAAGCACCCGAAATTAAATTAAACTTTGTTTCAAAACTTCAAAGCTTTTGGATAATATTTTATACTCCCAAAATGCGTAAATGTTAAAAATGTGTGCCTTATCCTACTACGCATTTAGTTTTATAAAGAACTTTATTTTAGTGACCTTTTTTTAGATGCTTCCCAAAAAGCTTTTGCTAAAAAAACCATAAATTACCACAAATTTATCGTATTCATAAAACTAAAAATTTAAATTAAACGAATCCGAGGTTCCGTTTCCAGATTTAGTAATTTTTGTGAAGTGCCTTAAAGCTTTCATACTTTTTAATGTGCTTTTAACGCAACGGAATGCAACAATATGACACCGAGCTTCCTTCCTCCAGATTTAGTAATTTTAGTGAACTGCCTGAAAGCTTTCATACTTTTTAATATGTTTTTAAGCCAATGAAATGCAAAAAATATACACTTTTATGAACTAAAACATAAACTGTATGCTTAAGAATTTATTTTTAATTTTCCTTTCATATCTGTCTTAAAGCTTTTAAAATTTCCTTTTAATCTGGAAAGTAATTTTATGCTAAAAGCATTAATATGGTGTTTTTATTGATTAATTTTTTCGAATACGTGAAACTCAATTTCGATTCAGCTTGGAGCTTTCATGAAAGCTTTTTCGAATGCTTGTTCTCCAATTTCGATTGTGGGCTGCTGACTATTTACTTATGAAGAATCCACAATAATTCACCGTTATAAGCGCATTTAATTACTTTAAACAATTAAATATGAAGTCATTTGGAATTTTAGCAAAATTAACTGTTATTTATTTTATTTCATAGGAAGTCATAAATTCCCAAACAAGCGAGCAGAACGTTTTTTAGCATTTGCGTGACATTGACAGATAAATTATACCGTTAGAGTACTTTTTCGATTTTTTTTTTGTTATTCACAACAAAACGAGTTCGCTTTGTTTGTAGGGGGTTGGCACGGTATATAGAGCAACCATGAAAAGAATGCCCAGGGCTCAAATGCTCAAAATATGGTCGCTGTGTAAAAAGAACACTAAAATGGCTTTGTTTCACTTTCAAGCGTCTCTTTTTTTATTTATTTATAATTATTTTGTGAGTTTGAGTTTTTTCCTCTAACGACTCCACATGACACCAGCGCAAACGCTGTTAGGCGGATGGCTGATGGCCAGCGACAGCGTATTTTTCTAGAGAAACAGCGGTAATGGAGCATTTCATTTAAATATTAACACGTTCATGTGTTTGTTGGTGTGTTTGTATATGGTATTTTGTGTTTTATTTTAGTTTTGTTGTATGTTGTTTAATTTTTATATTTTATTTTGGAATACTCACAGCCTAACATGACTGCTATTATTATATCGCGCATCTATTATGTGTGCTCAGCAGTCGCTGGCAAACTCGTTAATTAAACTTAATTACGTAGAACGAATATCTGATGTACTTGAAACTGCTGGCGGCAATATCTGTGGAATCTTTCGTAGTAATTTGAAAAACTAAAAAATTCTTTGAAATTCGCGCAGTAAAATTGAAGCTGTGTTGAGAGGCATGCTGGAGCGCAACGGTGTTTGAAATGTTGTCTGTCTACAAGCATGTATCTCCAGATGTGTTTAAAAAAATTATCAGTGCCAAGTAGCCATAGAGTGTGGGCTTCTGATAATTATTCAAATTACTTAAATAAAATTAGCTAACAAATTGTGCTTAATTGTGCAGCGAAAATCGCATGAAACTCGCCGCGTGCTGTCAGTGATTGTTTTATTTAATCAATTAGCTTAGCACATTGTTTGTGGAAAAAATGTGCACGTATGGAAGGTTGTTTATTTTTATACCCTGAACAGCCTATATAAAGTGTGGAACGAAGTTTATAATAGCATTAAAGAAACGTCGGAGGCCCTAAACAGTTTAGCATGATGAACTGATTTGATAGAACATCTGCCTGCATATACACAAACCAGTCTCTTAGTTTTAAAGAAATCGATCTGATATTTCACACGTTTCTTTTGTTTTCCAAGAAGCTGTAAATATGTCGGAATCAGTAACATCAGATCACTTTGGCATATAGCTGCCATACAAACTGAACGATCAAAATCAACTTCTTGTATGAAGAACTTTTGCATTTTAGGAGATATATTTCTGAAATTTGATGAAAAGCAAGGTTATTATTTGGGCATAAATTGTTTAGATCAGATCACTATAGCATATAGCTGCCATACAAAGTGAGTGTTCGAAATAAAGTCCTTATAGGAACACTTTTCTATTTGACAAGATATCTTCAAAAAAATTGGCATAAATTACTGTCCAAGACAACGCTGTAGTCTTCGAAAAAATTCTCCAGATCGGACCACTTTAGCATAAAGCTGTCATACAAAGTGAGCGATCTCAATTGACTCCTTGCCTTGTATGAAGAACTTTTATATTTTAGAAAATATCTTCTTGAAATTTGGTAGAGATTATTATTGATGGCAACGCTACTATCTACGCACATATCATTCTAATCGTAATCCTATAGCCAATAGCTGTCATACAAACTGACAGATCAAAATCAAGTTAAAGATATTTTTATTCCTTTTTCTTGTTATAATAAATGCACCTGTGAAGGGTATTATAGCTTCGCTGCAGTTGATGTTAATATTTTTTTTGTTTTATTATTTATTATTGTTTTAGTAGGCATACATTTTGTTTAGGAAATTAATTAATTGCTCATTGTTATTATTAAATTATTTCATACCATTTTGAATGAATCCACAGGCGGTCCAGGCGGTGGCCAACTGACCACTTGGTGTCAGCAGGTTCAAGACAAATACATACTAACAAAATTAAAAAAATGCATACGTATATAAAATTAAAAAAAAAAAATTGACTAAAAATACAAAAAAAAAATGAAAAACAAATTAAAAAAAAATTAACCAAGAAATTTAAAATAAACTAAAAAAAATTAAGAAAAATTAAAAAAAAAATTACAAAAAAATTAAAACAAATTTATATAAGAAATTAAAAATGTTAAACAGCTCTATCTTAATTGTTTTTAACTTTTTCTGATAGACTGTTTTTCTTAAAACACACTTTTTACAAAAACATATTAACAAAATTAATGAAAGGTATATGTATGTATATGTGTATAAAAAATTAGAAAAAAATTTAAAAAATTAAAAAAAAATTCAAACAAAATTAAATAAAAAAATGAAAAAGGAATTAAAGAAAATTAAAAAAAAATTTAAACAAAATTTAATTAAAATAAATTCAAGTAAGAAAATTGAAATTGTTAATCAACTCTATACTCATTGTTTATAAATTTTTTTGATCGATTGTTAATTTTCAAACAAACTTCTTGCTTGTTATTATTTATTACTCTTTAGTTTAACTTTTAACCTCAAGTCGATTTTTCTATATCTGCTTTATTTAATGATAATAATAATTTTTTTTTTGTATTTCATTTTATTTTATTTTATTTACTTATTTTTTTTAATTATTATTACTTTTTCCTGCACCCATCATTGATGTTATCACTGCATTTAATGACTCTCCGCCATGCGTCTACTGACCTGCCCATCCCATCGATCACACATTCAATTAAATTCAAGGTTGAAAACTGCATACCCAACAATTCAAGTTTAAGGTGCAAACTCATCGACATATTTTCTTTAAGTTAATTATACTAAAATTCATAAATAGTAGGATTTTTAAATGTTAAGAAAACTCCGCATGCTGTTTTCTAAATTAACTTACTGATATAATTAACATTTTTTGTGTTTGGTAATGATTTAGGAACGCGCTTTGGACTAATTCGCATATATGTATGTATATATATACATTAAAAAATACTATTTCAATTTAATTTATAAAAAATACAAGACTAAATCATTAGCGGTAAAACACATCTCTAATCACAATCATCGGACTTTAGCATTTTAATTTTTAACTGGATTCTTTATCGCTTTTTACAATCATCAACCAATCGTTCCCAGTAACTCCAGACACACTATCTAACCAAAAATCAACAAAAACAAAATCAAATAACCGCCAAAAAATGTATTTTTAGTAATTTGTTAAGTATAGACCTACTTCGATGAACCATAAGCGGTGACACACGCAGTTTATTGACTATGCGCATTGTTTTCGGTTATTATCAATTAATTAGCGAAGCAGCAAGAAACAAAAGCGCAAATGATAAATGCGCACAATTAATATTCTATGAAACCAAAAAGCAAGAGCAATAAAAAATTCGGACAATGAATCAATAAACGAAATTAGTTTGAAAGCAAAAAAGCGAAAAAAAATTTTCGCAAGCGAAATTCGATCGGAAAGAATACCCACGCTTAGTCAGCGCACGGCGAAAATGGCATAAGATTTGAGAATGCAAATTGAATGCTGATAAAGCTCAATAATCGAGCTTACCTTTGCACGTTAGTATATATACATATATATAAGTATGTAGCATACATACTACTTACTTGTATAATGCCACCAAATTAATTCTGTGCTCACACACACTTTATCGATGAGTAGATAGGCGAGGATCGCGCCGCGACATTCGGTGAGTATCTACACGGTGTGGTCAGTCAGTCAGCTATCAGTTCTACAGTTCCTTGTCAGAAACGCCCACAAGCGTACGCGCTTATCTACACACACTATAATACATACATCTATAAATATATCTTCAAATTTTGTTTGGCGCTATAAATAAATTGAGATACCGCTTACTTATAGCATAATTTTTAATGAAAATGCCAGTGTATTCTGCTGCTGAAGAGACTTGTTAACACATTTGCTTATAAATAATTGTTTATATCGCTTTATAACACCAAATTCTAGTGTGATTGTTGACAGCTAAAGATCTCAGTGCCCGGCTAGCTCAGTCGGTAGAGCATGAGACTCTTAATCTCAGGGTCGTGGGTTCGAGCCCCACGTTGGGCGAAGGAATTTTTTTCCAATTTAGAAAACATATTAGAAGATATTAATTAGGTTTATATGAGATAGTATTGATCTGGTTTTATCCCAATGATACATGCAGTTAAGAGGCTACAGACTAATAAAATGCTGCCAGTGTTTTATCATAGTTCCCCACATACAATCAATCTCGATATTGGTTATATGGGGGCTAGGTCAAGTTTTCTACCAATTTTATTCCTCTTCGCCACAAAGATACATATATTTTTATGATTAAAACAGGCCTTCTAAATTTTTTTAAGATAACTCACATATTCGCCGATATATCCAGCATAAGGTCTCCCATAAGTTAAGTATATGGGGGCTAAAGGCAGTATTGATCTGATTCAACCCATTTTTAATGCACAGAATTACTATATCAGGAATGGATTCTCTCTGAATTCCAATGATATATCTTATAGCCTTAACAGACGGCAGCGTTAATCCGGATTAACTGCGCACTTAATCGGATCCAAATTTGTAGGTGACAGACGGCAGCTATGCGAGTTTGAAACTCTCATAAACAGCTCATTGTCCTTTTTATAATATTTCAATGAAAATTGATAGAAGATAAACATTACAGTTATTAGCCGACCAATTTTTACCAAACCATTTTTTATTACAAAAACATATCAACACATTATTTTTAAAACTGCATCATAACATAGAAGTTTTGTTGATATTATATTAAGAATTTGATAAACAGCTGTCAGGGTTGCTTGTATTTCATTCACAATAGATGAAAATTGGCCATTTTTAACAATGTTGCCAACGAAAATCTCACAAACTCCCTAAAATTTTGAGAGTTATTTTTGGATCCAGCAACGGAGTTAGCTGTGGTAACTCCTGAATTAATCCCGAAAAATGCAATTAATCTGGTTTAACGCTGCCGTCTGTCAATGCTATTACAGATTGACCCATATTTTCGGTGACAAGTCAAATATAGGCTCTGGGGTCCGCATATTCGGTACCTAGCAGTTCGAACACTTTAGATTCGATTTGAGCAGAGTTTGGTCATATGGTGGAATACTTCAAAGACACTCTTCTTGATTGGTGTACTGGAAAGTGAAAGAATCAAAAAAAATTTAAAATTGCGTTATATGGAAAGTAGACGTGGTTGTACTCCGATTTCGCCTATTTTCACACTGTGATAAAGGAGTGTTAAAATAATATTATGTAACGAATTTGGTTGAAATCGGTCGAGCAGATTCCGAAATAATGGGTTGTCAAAAAAGTCTTGCGGTATTTTTATTGAATTTTTTCTATTGAAATTGAAGTGAACTTTTGATGACTCATGCCCAGCTCTTGACCGATACTACGGCTGCTACTCTGCCGGTCTCTTTCGACCAATTCTCGCAATTCAAAATGATTTCAAACTGGCGATGCGAAATCCATTGTCCAATTTTGACCCCGGCTCTTGTAAAGCCATTTCAGTGGTAAAATTTAATATCTCAGTAGTTTTTTTTTAGTAGGATTTAACAATACCGTTATACTGGGAGTAAGCGTTGTTATGATCCGATTTCATTTATTTTCACACTACCGATGAGGACCTTAAAGGATTTATATATATTTAAATACATTTTTTCACATATTTTTGTTTTTTTGTCTAAAAAATTACCAGATCAAACATCGCTGACTAAATTTCTAATACAAATTGGAGCAACAATTTCGAGCCTCTTGAAGGAGAAATACTCGCGTTTGACTTAATTTTATGCCATTCACATACGGCAGCCGAAAAGGCAACAACAAAAATTATCTACACAAAACTCTCATGCGATCGGCGAACATTTATTTGGATTACCAATTTACCTTATCGCCCAACAAAATAGTATTTGTTGTTGTATAATTTCTGATTAACTGCTGAAAGCCACCGACACTCAGACAGATCGTCATCTGCATACCCCGCAAGCAGCTTTGGGTATTTGGGCACACACTTGAAGCGCAGCTCTCCACACGCTGCTACCTAAGCGCTGCCTTTGTTTACATTGTTCAGCGCCGCTTATCAGCTTTTGTTAGATTGTAAGCTTTATGTTGCTGATTAACACTCCAGCCAACAAAGCGCTTGTGGCGGCAACGGCGGTGACAGAGGTGACAGCAGCGGTGGCTGCGGCGTCAGTGCGTTTATTACTACCGCATTGTTTTGGTGTGGACATTGTTGTGATTGTTGGCTATGTTGTTATTGTTATTATACATTTTGAAGTTGTTGCTGTTACTACTACCGCTGTTGCATATAAAAGACGAGCATTATGCATATTAAGTGCTTTCACTTTTTATTCATATGAATATGACAACAACAAAAATTTAAGCCAAGAGAGATAAATAACAAAAAAAACGGAAAATAGGAAAAAAATGAAACGAGAAATGATATCGGACAGGAAAAAGTATAAGAAATTTGCTTTTTCAAATATTCACAACAAAAAGACGCGCATTAAGCGCTTAAAAAGTAGAGGAAGCGTGAGTCAAAGCGACTGGCTTAGTGTCTTCAAGCCACAAGACGCACATGGAGACGGCTCACATACAAAATTTTTCATGAAAATACATCTACACAAGCATTTACAACTGTAAGTATGTATATATGCATGTATAGCCGACCGTTAGCGCTAAATAGTTGACAGCAATGCCTTTTAACAAAAGCGTGTAAAGAGCAAGATGCGCATGCGCGGCTGAGGAAATGCCGCGGCTGGCGTCTTTGCTGTTAGCAAGCAAATGTTACTACAACAACAACGATAGTGATTTGCCACAAAGCTTAACATTTGCCGGCATCAAAGGTGGTTCATTGTTGCTTTTGTTTTTTTGTGAGCCGTCGCCAACTGCACTTGCTGTGGAATTTTTGCGCTTTTCCAGCCACACTTCGTTGGTTTTTCAAGCAGCCGTTCAAAGGCCACATCAACCAATGCCTATTTGCCACAATATTTTTGCTTTGGACATTTACACGCTTTGCTGATCATACGAAATGATGCTTGAGTTGGCAACAGTGAAAGAGGAAGCTGGCGCCTCGCTGAAAATGCCGACAGTAAGTCAAACTTATTTGCGCTTTTTCGCGTTTCTCTAAGGCGGCGCTTCCGCTGAATGTGCGGTTTGCGCAAGCGTAGATGTGCAACAAGCAGTGGCGAGGGGATTGAAGAGGGAGTTTTGAGTTTGATAGGTGGATAGCACATCCGGAAAAATCTGTTTAAAATAAAAAAGAAACATATGTAAATTTTTTCGTAAAAAAAAAATTCTACAATTTGCTTTGTTTTTTTACGAAATATTTCATTATATTATTTTGGCTTACATTTTCCAGTAAAAATAATTAACAAAATGTAAATTTCCAATCAAACCAGAAATAAAATATTTTAATTTTTTTAAATAATAAAATTCACTATTTCCTGAACAAATATATTAAAAATTATTTGTTTTTATATTAAAAATATATATTTTTTAATTGTGCCTAATATAAACCTTTCTTCTTTAATAAACTAGTGCTTTCATTTTTTTTCTGAATAAAAAAATTTAAATTTTATTTTTTCTTCAAGGCAGTAGAAAAATATTGTAAATTTTCAAAAGTATTCGAAAACTAAAATTAAAAAAATATTTCTTAGAAAGAAAATATTACTTTGAAAATTATTTTGTTTTTTTAATTACTTCTATTTTTCGAGATTTAAAAATTTTATATTTTCTCTGAATTGTTATAACGGTTTTTTTTGTGCGAATTCGCTTACTTATTTTTATATAAAATTTTAATATTTTTATTGAAAATTTGCCGACATACATACTATATATTTATGTTATATTTTAAGCTACTTTAAATTGTAAAACCAATTAATTAACATTTTGACCCAAAAAATTATAGCTTTATTTCAAAAAGAATTTAATTTGGTACAAAAAAATTAAATTTAAAGAAAACATATTTAATTAATAAAAAAAATAATTAATATTAATTAATTAAAAATAGTAATTAATAAAAAAATTCCAAAAAAAAATAGATATGACTTTAAACTGTTCAAAACCATAAAATTGATTTAAATATTGGCTCTTAAAAACTATATTTTTTATAAGAAAGGATTAAAATAAAATTGTAGTTTAATTAAAAGTTGAAATTAATTAAAAATTAATTGATTAAAAATATATAAGGTGGAAATTATTTAATTAAAAGAATTGAGCAAAATTTAATTAATAAATTAAAGAAAAATAAAAAAGAAATTTGTAAAATTTAAAAATAATTTTAAAAATTAAGAAAAAAATTTTAAAAATTAAAAAATCAGTAACAATTTCATATATACAATTGCATGCAATCGTTATCTCTTCAAAAAAAAAAATTTTTAACTTTTACTTTTCTAGGTCGTACGGCGTTCATTAACCAAAAACAATAAAAATATAAAAAATTAATTATACAAACTAAAAAATAATATTTTTTTATATTTGTTAT